>NW_024467216.1:753040-756832 GCF_000292625.1 Dacryopinax primogenitus | reverse complement strand
GACTGTCTCTTCAGACTTGGTCTCTTAGGATCATCCACAGGTACCTATACTGTAGATAGGTCTTAGTCATCAGGTCTACTCCACTTCCTTGTTGCCTGCTTAGACTCTTGGCACTCTTAGGTGAGCAGACTTAGTCAGCCTGTGTTGCCCTAACATCTGCCAACCAAGACATCATCAGCTATTGTGCTCTGTTCTCTCTGAAACAGGGTGACACCACCCTCAACAAGTAGATCCTCAAGTTTGAATCCAAAGCAATGAACACCACTGGACTTGCTGATAAAGTCAAGGTGGCTGCATTTGTCTCAGGGCTCTGGTCTGGAATCCTCAGTCAGCTTTGGTATGACTTGGAGCAACACCCAACTAGTCTCAACTACCAGTCAGTTGTTTGGCTTGCCCAGCAATATGATGGGTCCTTCATTCCCATGGGCCCCTCCATGGGAAGTCACCAGGGTCATTGACTTCAGAAGAAAAGCACCACACAAGTTTCAGAAATGAATGCAGTTGCCTCAGGTTCATGCACCCAGCCAAAGCTCTGATGCTGGAACTGCAACAAGGAAGGTCACCAGATGAACACTTGCCCTGATCCCATTACCAATGCTGCCAAGAAGAAGAGGAATTGAAAGCCAAGTATTAGGCAGGAAAAGGGAAGGGACACCAGTAGAGGGCCCACTGTCCATCCCAAAGAAGAGCCCTATCAGCATGTGAGCTGGCCATGAAGGTCAAGTGTCTGTCGAAGATGCTGTGATGCAAGAAGAAGACACCAGCTTCGATGTTGAAGCAATCAAGTTGAGTGCCCTGCCCAGAAGTGGAGGACACAGTGTTGTTTTTACCATGGAGTTACATGACATGATGGCCAATGTGCTTGTGAATACTGGTGCTGAAGAAACATTTGTTTTGGACTGGTGGGCCAGCTGAAATGGCTCTGTTCAACAAGAGCAAATAAAACTGTTCACTGTCAAGACTGCACTTGGACAGCAAGTGGAACAAAATGAAAGAACCCAACTGAATCTTGCTTGTGGTCACTTGTATACTGGACAAGTCTTTGCTAAACTTGTGCCACTTGCCACCTATGATCTCATCCTTGGCTGGGATTGGATCCTGAAGAATGTTAGTTACACAGACTGGGATAAGGGAGAATGGCACCTATGTGATGCTGCAGGTCACCCTCATGTCTTCTGCCCAACAGCACATCCACTCCGTGCCCAAATTTGAGAGCTCTCAGTAGTAGAGCTTGAAGACCAGACACTGTTAAGTTGACATGGTTTCTACTGAGTAATGTGCAGGCAAAAGAGTGAAGCCTTCATTGCCTTGTTATTCTCAGACAAGACTCTGGCATCTGGAAAGATGCTGCTGAATGAAGTCACAGTTGGGAAGCCACATTTTGAGGAGGAACCAGCTCCAGGCACACAAGAAGCTGCGGAGCTTGGTGAACCAAAACTGGCAGCAGTAGGGGAGCCATTATGAATGAGGTTGCAGAAGGTACTTGATCACTACTGCTCTTGCTTCACCAAAGGTATTCCCCATGCACCCACTGTGTCACAAGAAGTAGAAGCACTTCTTGAGACAGGAGACACAACTCCATGGGCTGAAAACCCAAGACCCATGAGCCAGCCTTGGTTGGATGAACTCTGAGAACAGCTCAACAACCTCCTCGAAAAGGGTTTTATTCAACCCTCCACATCACCATGGTCATCACCAGTATTGTTTGTGCAGAAGGCTGATGGCAGTTGGCAAATGTGTATTGACTACCAGGCTGTGAATGAAGTGACTGCAAGAGATTGGCATCCTCTACCACTCATCTCAGATTGTCTGGATCAACTTGGCAGAGCAAGAGTTTTCTCCAAGATCGATATGACATCTGGCTTTCACCAGATTCAAATTGCAGCCCCACATGTTCCAAAAACCACTTTTTCTTCAAGATATGGGCACTATGAATGGCTTGTAATGCCATTTGGACTGCAGAATGCACCAGCAGTCTTCCAATGACTCATGAACAGAGTGTTGGGACCATAACTTGACCATTTCATTCTTGTATATCTTGATAATATCTTGATATACTCAAAGACTGAAGAGGAACACCCAGAACATGTCTGACAAGTCCTTGAAGCCTTGACAAGTGCAGACTTGTACATGAACCCCAAGAAATGCAAATTCGGAGCAACATCAACAAATTTTCTTGGACACTATATCTTGACAAGTGGTATTGCAGTGCAAGAGGAGAAAGTTGCCATGATCAAGGAATGGAAACAATCGGAAACTGTGACAGAAGTCTGATCCTTCCTTGGCCTTGCATCATATTATTGTCACTTTATCCAGCATTTTGCAAAGATTGCCGGACCACTGCATGACTTGACAAAAGGGAAGGTTTCAAAGCTTTCTCTGGTAACATGGACACTGTCATGTGAGAATCCATTTTGCAAGCTCAAGAGTGCCTTGACTTCAGCTCCAGTGCTTGGACCACCAGACATGAACAAGCCATATCGAGTTGCAACAGATGCTTTGGACTTTGCAATTGGTGCAGAACTTGCTCAGCAAGATAAAGCCAGACATTGGCACCCCATAGCCTTCAAGTCCTGCAAGCTCACATCTGCAGAGCAAAACTATCCAGCCCAAGAACAAGAACTTCTTGCTGTGCTGTATGCATGGCAGAAATGGTATATCTACCTAGAAGGGGCAGTCAGTCAGACAACAGTCTTGACAGACCATGCTTCTCTTGCTTACCTCAAGCAACAAAAGGTCATCACTCAATGCCTTGCTCAGTGGATTGAAGAGTTCTCCATGATGGATGTGAAGATCATCTATTGGAAAGGAGTAGAGAACACCATTCCAGATGTGCTCTCAAGGATGAGAGACAATTTCAAAGGGGGAGAAGGTCCAGATGTTACTGAAATTGTGGCATTGGACTTTGATTTCAACTCATTCAAATGGATGGACTGGCCATTACTAGTACCAGCAGTACTGGAGAATGAAGAAATTCCAGCCTCAGTCCCAGAAAACCTTGTCAAAGAAGCCAAGAGACAAGCTGGTGATTTCCGATATGACACAGTTGCGGAAACACTTGTATTTACTGGGCCAAATGGAAACAAGTCTTCACCCTTTATCCCATTCTTGCACCGTGCAGAATTATGCAATGTGCTTCATAAGGAGTATGGCCATTGGGGTGTCCACAGTATGCTTGACTTGCTCAGAGGACAGGGTTGGTGGCCTGGATGACAAAAAGATTGTGAGACATATTATTGGACATGTCCACAATGTCAAATCTTCTCCAATCCAAGGAAATGACAGGAGTTTGAAGAACAACACCCACTTCCACCAGTTGAACCATTTGAGCAATGGGGAATTGTGAGGGCACTAGGTCTAGCAAGGTTGCCACACACTAATCCCAAACAATAGATGAAGTGCTGGGGGGTCTACTGTGGTTGAAAGCAGCTCTAACCAGCAGTACTAGTTGATATCCACATCACCAGGGCCAGCTGGATTATTGGGGGGGTCCAAGGGGGTCACTGGGGGGTCCCAGGGGGTGTTATAAGTTGGTTATAGATAGCTAAAAGTGTAGCAAGAGTTGTGGAGTCAAGGCAGGTTTCTGAGAGCAGGGTGTTCAGGCATGTGTAGAAGGGGCTTCAAGATGATGAGATGACTTAGAAACTGCTTGTAGACTAAGGAGTTTCCTCAGAGATCAAATCTGAGGGATTGTTAGGGCAACACAGGCTGACTAAGTCTGCTCACCTAAGAGTGCCAAGAGTCTAAGCAGGCAACAAGGAAGTGGAGTAGACCTGATGACTAAGACCTATC
>NW_024467216.1:734404-748146 GCF_000292625.1 Dacryopinax primogenitus | reverse complement strand
TGTCACTTGGAGACTTGGTCTTCTGTTAGGGCAACACAGGCTGACTAAGTCTGCTCACCTAAGAGTGCCAAGAGTCTAAGCAGGCAACAAGGAAGTGGAGTAGACCTGATGACTAAGACCTATCTACAGTATAGGTACCTGTGGATGATCCTAAGAGACCAAGTCTGAAGAGACAGTCCCCAGGCAGAGTAGGCCTTATATTTATACCTCTGTGGTGGAACCTGCTATAACATCTTGCTTACTCAGCCTAGTCAGGTGATCAGGTCATATGACCAAGGATGAGGTCATATGAGGTCATGCACAGCCATGCACAGCAGGTCACCTGACCATCCAATCCTTCCAGCAGGTTCCAGCACATGCCAAGGTATACCAGCTACTTCCATGTCATAAAGGCTTAGTCATGTCTCTTGACCAAGCAATGAGCTGGTGCCCTGACAACAGGCCAGTCTCATCCATATTGAAAATATCTTGTAGGGCATACTGGTCCATAAGCTTCTGCAGCTCAATCCTTGCCTCCTTGACTTTTGTTGTATCAACACCTCCCACATCTCCATGCATGACATGACCCTTCAACCCATACCAATGCTTGAAGGATGTGAGCCATCCATCTGACAAGTGCAGCCAATTCTCTTTCAGTATTTTTGCCTGCTCTGCAAACCACCTCCACTTTGACTGCAACACATCACCTGTGATTGCAATCCACTCCACTTCCATCTGCTGCACCCATAGTGCCAGCATACATTCAATCTCTGGGTACAGGACCTGATGCTGCTGCTTTGATGTGTGGTCTTTGGATGATGCAACTCACTTCCAAATGATATCAGCATGCTGTAGGATTGGAGAAACTGTTGGCTGTGTGATCTTGAAATGCTCTGCTATATCACCCTGTGTAGTTCCCACATTGAGGTGCTTGTCACAATAATCAAGTATCTTGATGCACTGCTGATTGGTGAGCTGATCTCTCTTCTTAAACATGGTTGAGTTTTGAGGACAGTGCTTGATGAAAAAATTCTATTCTGCCCTGACCAATGCTCTCTCTATCTGCATACGCTATGTCAGCACCTCTATTTACCTATGCACATATACAACATGCAAGTGGCCCCAAATTACACCAAACTGAGACGGAAACCCGTCCCCTATGCTCTAACACAGCTAATGTGCAGACACAGAATGCACATAGACAGAGTTGACTGTATTCTAATTTCTTGATAACACCATATGTAAATATTACTGGAAGACCCCTAAACTCTCTCATTTATGAGTTTCTTGTCACTGCCACAAAGATGACATGCAAATACGCAGCACGTGGGCATTTGGGGCAATTGCCTCCGGAGGGGCATTGAGGGGGCATCGGAGGAAATTACTCCTGATAAGACAAACGGGATTGGTTGGATGCAAAAAGTACTCATGAAATGAAGGGCATCCCCTTTTGGAGTGACACTCCGACTGTTCTCCTCCCGGTGGAACCAATTAGGCGCATCACACGTGCACTTTTGAGATGAGATGAAAAAAAAACTCCTAAGAGCTCCAGCGACAACCATCTCGCACAGTGTAAATACAAGCGGCGTCCTGGCAACGATTACAGCCTGACGACCCTCCTGAATTATGCTACTGAAAGGCATCTTTAATGACGCGGGCGGCATCTCCCATTGTCTCCCTCAGGAGACCCTGTGACATATTGCCCTGTTGCGTTACGGTGTTGATGAGGAGCGAACCAGACTCTCTCATACAGTCAACACTGTCCATTCAAAGAGAAGTGGAGCGGCGGTTCGAGGAGGTGGACGACATCATAGATGACACCTACCGCCTTCTTGGTGTTCCCGGGACGCTCTGCATTGGTCAGAGCATTGCGGAGGGCAGATAGTGTTTCGTTGTTATAATTGTGATGAGGCGCACTCGAAGCTTGTTGGGATGTTTGAGTCTGAAAGAATCCGGGCTCAATCGGGGTAACCTTGGATATCTTATGAATAAAATTACAAGCTGGGGCATGTCGCACTTGCCTTAATATTCCAGGCAGGATCGAGTTCCATCGCCAACATCTTCGTGAAACCCTCCAGGCGTGTTTGCTATTCACGTTGAGAAATGGCCCCTAACGCCAAAAAAATTACTTACGATTCCGTATAGATAGTGACCACAGAGATTAAGGGGCGCAACTCCTGCCAAAGACGAATTCTGCGAGAGACACCCTCCAACTCCAGGCGGGTTAATGTCTCGGAAGACGCGGATGACTTCACAGCTCGTTGACCGCGCCCCAGTAATTCGTCTCAAACAGTCTTCGAGCCTCGCTCTCGGGGGGCATTTTGTTTTCTCCAATGAGGCCAATGCCAGCGTTGTTAAAAACCACGTCAATGCAACCAAATGCATCGATTGCTTTCTGGAAAACCAGCGGCATCTCGGAAGAGATAGTAACGTCTAATTTCAAGACCAGAAGACGGTTGTTGTCATGTTGACTAGTTGGATCGGCCAGCATATCAGAATTTCGAAGGGTCGCGACGACAATGTCATCGTTCTTCAACACGTGTCCGGTCATTACGCATTACGCAAGCGACACCGGTCGAAGCTCCGGGTGCTGCGTTGTGTGAGCAATTGGGTGAGGAGCGGAAGACAAAGTGGACTCACTGAACTAAATTTGCCGTGTCATTGTGTGGCATAAACTGCAGAACAACCCTTCCGTTCGTCGATCTCATATATCGAGTTATCTGGCGGTAATGCCATTGTGGACAGCGAGTTAGCTCCACCTCGCTGGCATCGGCGAAGTCAACAGGCGACCGCTTGCTCTTGTAATGGACACAGGGAGTTTCCGCGGGAATGGCATGGCTGGGAGGTGTGCTTCAGAGGAACGACCACTGGCAGTTATCGAATCATTTCCAAGTTTTGTTGGTGGGGATCTTGATCTCCAGTAGAAAATTGTGTGCTCTTAGTGGGATGCGGAAACAAAGCGGGGTTCTAATTACAAGTCGATTTCGTGAACCATCAGATCAAAAGAAGAGGAACGTGATTGGTTATGTAACTAGTATATTCGCACATCAATGGTCTGCAACGGTCTTCCATACATCCGATCACCCTCTTTGCTTGTCTCCGCCAAGTTCTTGTCACGCCTCAGCTCCTTTATTTCTTGTAATCACTATTTCCATGCATCTTGGTGCCGGCTGCCACAAAAAGGAGCTCGTGGAGCGTCGAAAGTACGCAGATTTTGGCACTACAGTAAAACCGTCGATGCCATTGGAGGAATTTATTGCCCTGCCAGAGATGGGTCTCTCCACATTGTGCTCGCTAAAATCGAAGAGGTGTCCTGATTAAGCAACGCGTGACAGGGTTGTTTCATGTGATTGACGAACCCTCCACTCCGAGTTCGAATGGCGAACGACGAGTACCGCCATTTGGAAAAGCGGGTTCTTGCGTGTCAATTGTTCGTGTCTGGACTCTATCCGTCCTGCTCTGCCGGTCAATGGATCACCTTCTTATTTGCCGAAATGGGGTTGCCTCGTCCGCAAGATCGTTGTTATATTTCAGTGAGTTCGCGTTCTACATCCCCCCTTTGAATGCTTCTGAAGTTGGTGGTAAAGTCTCGACAGACCTCTTTTGGCCCTGCTGAGATGACGATGTGGGCTTCGATGGGCTTCGAAAAAGGCCGCGGACTTGAACCATCCAGCGATGCTGGATATTTCCTCGAGCAACGATCACACGATCACCACCTGTTGGAATGTTGAAATGTTTATATCAGAATGATATGGAAACGCACAACGGGATCAGCTAATTCATCTCCACTACGGCATCCTTCGCAAACACACATGCGGGCTAGTAAGCTCAACCCGCCTTCTATGCCCGGTTGGCCTGATGGCGGCCCTGCTGCCATCAAAATTCTTCTTACAAGCATGTGTCGAATCGATGACACTCCCCGAGTTGTTTGCCATTGATTCCCGGTCAACCCTCTTGCTGACGGCTCAATACTCACCGAGACCTGTAGGGTGAAGGGGAACGTATGTATAAAAATATCAGCGCACCCCATTGTCGGGCCTTTCCACATCCTTGTCGCTGAATTACCACAATGGCATCAACTGTTGATATCATTACTTCTCACTCACTCCACGAAACCGTCTCTTCAGAATCGCTTTGGCGTTGGGCCATCAGAGGTGCGATGCAACCTCTTAGCTCGCTAGCAGAAACGCTGGTGGTTGGGTACGTACACTCTCCTACTTGTTGATCCAAGTATTCACGCGATGCAGGTTTCTAGGAAGTATCACTCGTGGTCAACTACGAATTATCACACCTGCAAATGTCTACAACTTTCCTACCGAAGAAGTGAAAGGGAAGATTCATCTCGGTGTCAACGATGTCGTTGGCAATGCCTCAGACATTCGAGCTACGATTACCGTACGCAATGAGGTGTTCTGGCTTCGTGTGCTCATTACGTCCGACCTTGGCTTCGCAGAAGCATACATGATGGGTGAAATAGACGTAGACGACTTGACGTCGCTTTTCATGGTGCGTCACTGATTTATCTTCGGCAAACAGCATTCCTTCACATTGTCGCAGTTAATTATCTACAATCGAGACTCGCTTGCATCCGTATCTTCATTCAAGTCATATCTTTCCTACATCCCCACCTTCGGTTCTCGCAAGCTGCTCGACCTCACGGCATCATTGGCGACGCTCGACAATGCGAAAGCCAATGTCTCGGCGCATTATGACATGTCTAACCGTATGTTTGAAGCGTTCCTCAGCAGAGACATGACATATTCCTGTGGTTTCTTTGAGTCGATAGACGAAGACTTGATGGAGTGCCGAAAGGGCGAAGAATTGCTCGGTCTTGACCCCCTGGAACGAGCCCAGCTGCGCAAGCTCAGGTATGTAAACTAGTTCCGTTATATCAGTTTCAAAGCTCATTTTCCTTTTCCAGACACATATACAATAAGGCCGATATTCGAGATGGACACAGGATCCTTGAGATCGGGACTGGATGGGGGTCGTTCTCTATTCTTGCTGCAACCCTTTCACAATGCACCATCGACACTGTAACCCTCTCAGAACAGCAAGCCGCGCTCGCCCGAGAACGCATTGCACGAGCAGGTCTAGAAGAACGGGTTCGCGTCCACGTTATGGATTATCGCAATATTCCTTCCGAATGGGGACATCAATTCGACCGCTTCGTATCAATCGAAATGATGGAGCATGTTGGAGCCGAATATATGGACACGTATTGGGGTATGGTCGACCGAGTGTTGAAGAAAAATGGAGCCGGTGTTGTCCAGGTATCGACCATTCCCGATGCTCGTGCGTTCCTTTGATGTTTGTCTGGAGCGGATCTGAAACTCATGTTCTCCAGGTATCAAAGCGTATTCGAAGGACATTGACTTCATTCAAAAATGGATATTTCCGGGCGCTTTCGTGCCCTCGGCCAGTCAGCTCTTAACCACTCTCAACTCCGGCAGCCACGGTCGCCTCGTTGTCGAGTCCGTAGGCAATATCGGTCCTCATTACTCAAGAACCCTTCGTGAATGGCGCCAACGGTTCTTGACTAGCTTCGAGAGTGTTGTTATATCGGAACTACGGCAGCAGTACGGTGTAGGACGGGCTGAATGTGACAGCTTTCAGAGGAAGTGGAACTACTATTTGTGCGCAACCATCATCTCCTCCGATCCGTCATTCTCATCATAGTTGTCCCAGCTCCTACTGTGAGGCAGGATTTTCCACTCGCACTCTTGGTTGTCATATCATCTCCTTCACGCGCGAGGGCAATATCGAGCTTGGTTGCGACGTTTACTTCCAGGGGAACATCTAAGGCCATGGTGATTTCTTGTACTTTCGTTCTAGCGCAAAGAAACAAGCAATCGTCTTTTGGGTCGTCCGCGCCCTGTGTGACGCTGTTCCTCCTCCCGGGTCTCTTCAATTCCCGGGATAAGCTCTTCCTTTTTGCGGCATTTATTGCATGCCTTACTATGCAGCGTCATATCAATCCGACGGACGACAGGAATATCCGCCTCTGACACATCAGAATGTTAGTGAACTCGTTTCGGTATTGGCCATGGGAATTGCCTTGGCTCCGCGAGCCACAATGGAGGAAAATATTCTCCGATCCAAGGACTTGTCTCACAATGACGGGACTGGCATGAGTCAACTATTACTGCAGTTCAACTAGCGGGACCTGACCGCTATCCTACTGGAAGGCATTTTAATGACATGAGCAGCTTCTCCCATAGTGTCCCTCAACAGGCCCTCGGACATCTGACCATACTGTGTCGCCGTCTCTGCCAAGAGTGCGCCGGCTGTCCTCATAACCTTTACACCATCCAGGCCCAGCGGAAAATGGAGTGGGGGATTCGAGAGTTGGGCGACATCATAGATAATCGCGACGCCTTTATCAATGTCGCCAGGACACTCTCCAATCGCCAATGCGCTGCGGAGCGAGGCCGTCGTTTCATTGTCATAGTTTTGATGACCAGGTAGAATCGTCGCCTGTTGGATGATTTGGGTTTGGAAGAAACCGGGTTCGATCAAGGTGATATATGCAGTCATGTCGGTGCCATGTGGTATATGTTGGATCCGTCCAACGCACCTTAATATTCCAAGATGGATTGAGTTCCGTGGCCAGGGTCTTTGAGAATCCCTCGAGGGCGTGCTTTCTGTTTTTGTTGAGGGAGAGAGCCCTTGACATCATGAAAGGGCTTACGATGCCGTGTAGTGCCCGAAGAGAACCAGTGGGCCCAAACCTGCGATAGACGAATTCTGCAAGAGACGTTCTCCAGCCCCGGGAGGATTGATATCTCGGAAGACGCGGATCGCTTCGCGGCTAATGTTGACCGCGCCCCAGTAATTCGTCTCGAACATATTCCGAGCCTCATTCTCAGGCGTATTTTCGCTCTCGCCGATGAGAGTAAAGCCAGCGTTGTTGAACACCACGTCAATGCGGTCAAATGCATCAATTGCTTTCTGGAATGCTGGAGGGATCTCGGAAGACAGTGTAACATCCAGCTTCAAGACGAGGAGACGAGTTTTGTCGTATTGGCGAGTTAGATCAGCGAGCATCTCTGGCTTCCGAAGGGTTGCGACGACAATGCCGCCATTCTTCAGCACATGCTCCGTCATGATGCGACCGAACCCGGTGGAGGTGCCAGTTACTACGTTGTGCGTGAGCAGTCAGGACAGCGGTGGAAGACAGAAGGTGCTCACTAAACCAAATCTGAGGTGCCATTGTGTGACAAAGACTGTCTTCCAAAGTTTCAGAGAGCTAATTTATATACTGAGACAGATAACGACCATTTTGAGGGTGTCGGGGCTTTGGAAGAAAACGTGGAAAGGCGAGTTCGGCCAGCCTTATTGGGCTGCAACGCGTGAGCATTGACGGAAACTGGCGTCCTGCCTAAGATAGTGAATGATGGCAGTGTCATTACATAAACAAAGGGGAATGCTGCGAAAATGGCATAAAAGACAGCGGGAACAAAGGG
The DNA here is from genome assembly GCF_000292625.1 of Dacryopinax primogenitus. Classification (NCBI taxonomy): domain Eukaryota; kingdom Fungi; phylum Basidiomycota; class Dacrymycetes; order Dacrymycetales; family Dacrymycetaceae; genus Dacryopinax; species Dacryopinax primogenitus. The sequence goes on along the minus strand of NW_024467216.1, from coordinate 740,701 downwards.
CATCAAGGGACAGGGCGCTTGTTGTCGCACCATTAGAAGGTTTGTTTTTTTATCGCTGGTGTTGACATGATTGCAGAGAAGCTTTGACCCACGAATAACCAGTCATAGGGAATCCAAATGGGGGAACTTGGGTAACCTGTTCAAGAATGCCCAACGGACGCTTGCGTGATAGATACGCAGGCAGGCGCTCATCCAGAATAGGACTCGAGGACAACTCATGCGCGGCGGTCGGCAAGGTGGTCCTGATAAGGCGGTTACTTGTTCGGGGCCGAGAAAGCTGATTGCCTCCCGCTGTTTGGGTTCCTTGGGTATCAGCAGAGAGGAATGCCTGTTTGTCGAACAGCCTGTGATGGAATATAGGCGCAGTGCCACCTATAGATAGCCGCTCCTTCATGTTCTTCCAACTCATACGCAGCGAGAAGAAATCAGCAAGGGCAAAGAAGGGTGGAGAGAAAACAGATGAATGGACATCCTCAACATGTCGCCGTTTGGACAGGAGGAACACAGTGTTAACGAGGGCGATCTGGCATGATCTGACCCACATTGGTCAATCTCCACCACTAGATTTCCTGCTGAGACTTACTGAAGATTTGGCATAGATTCGAGTTCAATCACGATGAGGTTGGTCAATGACGTCCTCTAGCACATGCCTCCTGAACCGCATGGGTCGAGAGAAGTACACGTCAACATGTTGATCCATGAAACCCCGAGGTCGGTTGTGAGTGACAAGGGGGTTTGCCCATTGAATAACAGATGGACCGGTGAATTTGGGTCGAAGATGCAAAGTTGATGGTTTGCCGGACGACTCTGGAACTCCGGAAGCGCCTGCTAGATGTTATAATTCGGACTACTATTAAGGGAATGAACGCTCACAGCATATGCAATCTTCGTGCCTACCGGTACCTTCCCCGCATGGAAGACCATCAGACTGAGTGTTCAATGGCCATCCTCTCTCTTCGTTGCTTCCGACTTTCATCGGCCAGCTGCAGTCGCTTCATCTCATTGACAATACTGCCAGACGTGTTGTTCGACATAGACATGGCAGATAGATCTAAATCAAAACTTGAACCTGCTGTTCCTAGTGGGCCATTAATAAGTTGTCTTGTTTGTTTGCATGTTTTACGTACTGATTATACCATAGGATTGAAGCCAAGCTACAATCAAAGCCATGCATTTAATTTGCATGCACTTAAAGGACACAAGCTCAACGGACCTTGGGGACGATGCCTGAATATGAAGGTTGCAATAGGATGCTTGCCAGAGATTTCATCCCATTGAAAGTCGCGTACCGCTCGCTTGTTACTTTGTGTCTCTTTCTTGACTTCAAACCTTTTCATCTGTGAGTGTGAATTCTACCATATAAGGAGGGGAACACACCGAACTGTCTCAAGTTCTTCTGGGCCCTTATGGTAAACGTTGTCTGCATCGGTGATATCGGCATATACGGCTTTGATTTTATATACTTCTAGCCTGATGCTGCCTCGATTATTCTGTCTGTTTCGCTCATTTGCGTCCAAAGATTCTGAACCCTCTGCATCTACAATCAGGTCAGTATGACAATTAATACTAAGTACGTAAACCACCTTCGGGCGGCTCCCAAGAACGGGAGGAAAAGAAGAATTGCCTCTTTTCCGTCGCAGAAATGCGAATGCCCGAAAGCTTGACACAGGGTGAGGATGAGGTAGTCCATGCACCAAGACGGACACCATCCATATAGAGCCGTAGATGAAGATCTTCACAGGTCGTATTGTAAAACCGAAGTGAAAAGGCCTGATTCAAGGTCAGAGTGTGCTATTATGCTGCAACGATGTCTCTACCTCGTTGGTCTCACTGCACACATAGCACTCAACTGTCTGGACCTCGTACAACAGGTGTGTGTCATATTCGAGAAGCCATCCAGCTCCGATGAGAAGATCGACCTGATAGTTTGGCCCAAGCCTCATTGCGTTTTTCTTTTGTTTAAAACCAATGGAATAACGAATCAAATCAAAGTAGTGCCGCGAGGTGGGTGGTCTGGAGGCCACGTGTATTTTCACAGTGTTGATGCTGTGCTGGCAGGGAACTCGGCATGACGTGAATCATCTGGTAACTTCTTCCTTCTGTCCTTCTCCATTGATTCCGTTGTGTAGGCGAAAAAATCCTGCTTGTATAATGACTATCGTATTGTCGACCATGCACACTTAATCAACAAGGGGGAGAAAACACATAGTCCGGCACTGGACTTGTTCTATGTATGAGAAGCACACAGGATCCTAATCTCCTCTCAGCGACAAATTGCCTAGGTTCCCTGCAACCCTTGACCAAGATGAGCACTCGAGAGTTCTTCCAAACGAATAAAAATTCCGGGGATGATCTGTATTTGCAAATCAGTTGCAACCCACGTCATAGCACATATATATTACCGATAAAGCCGTAGTCCTCCAGGAATCCTGTCGCATAATCAGCTCTAAGGAATGGGTAATCAGGAAAGTGTCTTTCATACGTCGTGGTCGATGCTTGAAAATAAAAGTTGAGAACGGTCCACATCCTTCGTACACTGTAACCTCCGTCGCCGATGCAGGCTGTTGTGAAGGCTCTGGGACGTGACACGTGGACAACCTCCATAGGATCAGGATGAAAGGTCCGTTCGACTTGAATACCGACTCACTCCACTGAATCCAAATTGTGTAGTACTAGGTCATCACCAATTGCAGAGTCCGTCTGAATGTCGCATTCCCAGTACAATTCCACTTTGATCGATCCACGATGTTTCCACTCAAGACTATTTTGCTCATCTTGCTCATCATCGGAATCTACATGTTGCCAACAAGTAAGAAGATCAACCACCATCCATGACTTCGGACCTACCCTCGAAGGGAGTCCAGTCATAAAAGAAATGAAAATATGCCGGATGACTGTCCTCGGTGAAGATCGCGTTGCAGAGGAAGCTCGTTTCGACTTTTTCCACGCGGGTCGAACACACAGGGATACAGTCAAACCACATGACCAGGAAAATAGTTTCATGATTCGGGGGGAAGTTGCATAAAACCTCGAATGGCTTGCATGATCAAAGTTAGTGATTACTGATAAGAGAGTCCATCAACTTTCCAACACACCTGCCCTTCTACACTCTCAATCCAGCATGTTGCGAGCCTGGCCTCTGGATGGCTCTCGACCTGATATTCGATAAGGTTTGTGGTATCAGAAGTACCTGAGTTTAAGGTCACGTTGTATCCTCCAACTTGCATATCAAGCGCCGCGCGTCCAGTTGTGTGCAAACAGAGTTTGAGGGGGAATCACACGCGTGTGTGATCCGAGATTTGTTTTCCGCCGGGCTCAATTGTGCCCATGTTATTGACGTATGATGAGACATCCATCACACTCATTTGGTGGACGTTCGGGGACAGCTACGGTGTTAGGGGTCCAGCTGTGCGAAAGGCCAGATGTGGTCTTTTTTAAAAAAGGTTTGTGGCTGTGAGCGGGGTAAAAGGTCCGCATTTGAGTGAGGTAATTCCTCCGATGACCCCTTGGGCGGAAATCCCTGAAATGACCCAAGGCCTGCCCTAAGCTACCAGGGACCTTCCAATTAAGGAAGGTGGTGGTAGCAATTCAAGATGCACTAGGGTCTGGTCTCTTTGTGTTGGTTTATAAGGCATGTTCTGACAATTAATTTGCAAGCTTTGTTTTTTTTGATTAGTTATGTTACAGTATATAAATTAATTCTGCATGGATGCCTCTAATAAGAATTCACCAATTTTCACCATCATAAACATAGGTGAGGAAACACTGCACTTTTATGGCAAGGCAATGAATTTTGCAGCAGTTATTGAAAATAATAGATACCATACACAATGCCAACCAGCTTGTCTTTTAAAAAAGGTCTGTTCTAATAGCAAAACATTCAAAAAAACATGTTGTTGGATTGACCGGAGGCATGTGCTTTTATTGCCACAGCCACTGCTTTCCTTATTTGGTTACTTAGGGGCAGCAGTTGGGGTCATTTAGGGAATTTGCGCCTGAGGGGTCATTGTAGGCAAGATACCCCCAAAAGGGGTCATCAGAGGAATTACCTTGCATTTGAGTCAAGGTACTTTGCTATGGGAGCAAATACTTTTGCTTCCATTTGGTGGAAGCAGATAGGTACTCCTGTGTGCAGAATTTTTGCCTCCACTTTTTTGCTTTGCTTTGATTCACCTCCATGGAGGTTCTTGCTCTCCTCCACTGAGTTTATTTTTCTTCCATTCATTCCCACAGGAATATATTAGCATCTGCAGATGCAAACACGGTGTTTCACATTAATTGTGCACAGCATTTTGAACATTTTGAAGGACCCCTAATAAGCTGTCCATGAATGTGTCCACCATACACTCAGGTCTGTTGAGTTGTCAATTAGGGGAGAATAGATAATGTGGCATGGATTGGCCTGCAGCAGGCCAATCTGTCCCTATATACATATAGGCTACATAGATAGTCTAATGGAATCAAATTCCGGTGCCTTAAGGCTGCGCAAGGGTCCTGAACTGCCACTCTTGGCACAAACTCGACACCATCCCCTCTCTAGCTCTTGAGCATCAACCATGATGCTGCTGGAGGGCAATCTGTGCCATCCAGCCCCTTGCTTCACTCCTTTCTCACTGTCAACTACTGTCAACCATTCTGAGGCATCCTGGAGATGATTCTGGCTGGTTTCTGGGCTGATCTGAGATGTTCTTGGGCTGGATGGATGGGTTTTTGTGATTTTGAGATGGAATTTGCTTTCTGGCTCTGCACTGTGTCTGTTGTCTGCTGGGATTGCTTCAAGTTTTGGTGTGTCCTGGTAAGGCTGGTGTGTACTGCATTCTGGACCTCCATCTGGAGGACTGGACATGCATATGCAATCAGTGGACCACCTTTTGCATTGGATTTACTAATGTTGCACATCTGTGCAAGTGACTGTTTGGGTTGCTCTGGGGCTTCAGGTTGAGGGAATCGGACCTCTGTCTGGAGGATTGTAACCCAAGACCTGCAGTCTTGGGGTATTGTTTGTGTTATTGGTTTAGAATTGAGTCTGTGGCCTTTGTTTCACCGGAACAGTTTGTGGAATTCTGTGATCTTGACCAATGGGTCATGATCTCCATCTTGGCATAACTGTTCACTGTGTATTCTGTGATTTGTCCTCTGCAACTGTCACTGGTGCAGATCTGGTATTTGGATTGGCAAAGCAACCGATAATTCATATTGAAGGCATGGCACAGACAACAGCCTGTGAAGCAGCTTCCTTGTCTTCCTTCGACCACTGCCATTATGTTGCCTTTGGCAAAACCCAAGCCCAATGGTTTGTACCATCTTCTTGGAGATGAGCAAGTTGAAGACAGTTTCCATTCACCAAGCCTGGTGGTAAGTGTCCACATCTATCCTTCAGTTGATAGGTTCCCTTATCCAGTTTTGTAGTGATCACAAATGGTCCGAACCAATGTGCATCACCCTTGTTTGCAGTTTCATTCTGGAGCAGCACCTTTTGACCAACCTCAAAAGGCTGCTGTGTACCTTCCATCCTGATATTGAGTTGGTGATCCCACTGCTCTTTGTCTGCAAGTGCACAGATAGTGCCTTGCTCCAAAGCTTCTTCTCAAGCCTTCTGCATTTGCAAGTGCTGTTCTGAGTGCTCTGCATCCCCTGGGAGTGCAGCATCTGGGGCACAGAGAAGTGGCTGGTCAAATGGCAACTGAGGCTTTCAACCATACAACAACTCAAATGGTGACCACTTGGCTGTGGTTTGCTGTTTGACTTGAGTTACAAATAGTGCAGTATCAAGAAATTCATTCCATCGAGTTGGATCTCCTGTGGTATTCATCTTCTTGAGATACAACTCAAGGATCCCATTGTACTGCTCTGTTTTCCCCTTGGTACATGGATGATATCCTGAAGTAGTCAACCATCTGATCTTTGCAATCTTCAGGAATTCAGACACAACTGGAGCAAGGAAGTTCTTTCCATGGTTCTGTGAGGATTTCACTTGGCACTCCATAGTGCATAACTGTCAGGGCACCAGCTCATTGCTTGGTCAAGAGACATGACTAAGCCTTTATGACATGGAAGTAGCTGGTATACCTTAGCATGTGCTGGAACCTGCTAGAAGGATTGGATGGTCAGGTGACCTGCTGTGCATGGCTGTGCATGACCTCATATGACCTCATCCTTGGTCATATGACCTGATCACCTGACTAGGCTGAGTAAGCAAGATGTTATAGCAGGTTCCACCACAGAGGTATAAATATAAGGCCTACTCTGCCTGGGGACTGTCTCTTCAGACTTGGTCTTTTAGGATCATCCACAGGT
>NW_024467216.1:694769-734006 GCF_000292625.1 Dacryopinax primogenitus | reverse complement strand
CTCTTGGCACTCTTAGGTGAGCAGACTTAGTCAGCCTGTGTTGCCCTAACAGAATGGCTCAGAATACATCAATCTGCTTGTCATTGGCAAATCATGTTGGCCTAGGAGCTTTTGAGAGAAGGAAGGGAAGGCTTATGGGTATTAGTACTTCTGGAAGAAGACAGCCTGAATGGTGACAAGTATATTTGAATGGTGTGCCTCCATCTCATCATGTAGTATGTAACTATACTGATTGTGGCATAGGTACACTGCAGATCTAGACTGGAGGATGCATGCACAAGGATGCCATATCCTGCTCCTTATTGACCAGATGTCCACACACAAAGTCAAACCCAACACCCTCACCAATATCTGCATTGAGTATTTGCCTGCAAACATGATGAGCCATATTCAGCTGCTTGACCAAGGCATAATCCACTGCTTCAAGGCAAACTACTGAAACAAGTTCTGCAACCAAACCATTCTGAGGCAAGCTGCAGGAATACCAACACATCAGCTGTACAATATTGAGCAGCTGGAGATCATGGGACATGTGGACAAGGCATGGCAAGAGGTGAAGCAGGAGACAATTGTGAACTGCTGGTGATGGTCCAGAATTCTCACACTGCCTTGTCACCAGGATGGTAAGTTGGCAGGCCCAGATGATCCTGTTGTCATTGAACTGCCAGCTCTGCCTATTACACAGGAGCCTTATCTGCAAGCTGCACTACATGAGCTGCTCAATGCAATCACCATGCTGCAAGAGGTTGGTGCAATTGCACAACTCGATGTCCTAACACCAGAGGAGATGCTTGATGTGCCAGAAGAACAGGTGGTGTCAGAGCAGTGGACCAATGAGGATATTGTGGAGCAGGTGCAGGAGGAGATGTGGCAGGATGAGGTTATTGAGGTGCTTGATGACAAGGAGGAGGAGGAACCAGTTGCACCTCTGTGGTCTGCTCAGAAAGTGCTGGCTGCATCACTTGAGCTGGAGTGTCTGTTTACTGCTCAGCCTAGCAGAGCTTTCCAGGACATGCTGTGGGCTTTCCCTTCAATGATGGATGCACTAAAACATCTCCATGTCCAATCTCTCACCCAGTGTAGCCTCATGTCATATTTCTCCTAATGTATTGGGAAAAAATTTACCTCTGGCCTCCCTCTCTCATCCTGCATACCCTCTATTGCTGCATATGAACCATCTGTACTGAGCCTACACACAAAGACAGAGTTGACTGTATATACTCTTAAGTAGAGGTGTTATTTGAGGGTTATAATAACAGCAATGTACCAAAATGACTGAGATAGATTTCACTCTTTGATTAGGCATTTTTTTCCATACTATAACATCCAAAACTTGTGGGACCCCTGAACTATTTAAAACCATGATGTTCTTTCTCACTGCCACAATGACAATGCAAAGATGCAGCACATGTAAAGAACAGAGGGCGTTTAGGGCAATTGCCTCCGGAGGGACATTGTAGGAACTTTGTCTCCGAAGAGGGGGCATCGGAGGAAATTACTCGTCTTATCAGATATGCTTGAAGAAACAGGCAACATATGAGAGAACGTGCGCCATGCACATCACTTGCGGATGGCAATTTGCCTGCATTGCTGTATGTTTGGGCCTATCACTGAACGCGGATCACAGAGGTATCGGATCTTCTCGTCACACTGGGCGTCATGAATTTTCTTCGTTATGATGCTCCTATGTTATAAGAAAGCAAAACCGTTGCCGTATGAAGTGACAGGATGCACAACACAACAACCCAGCGATGTCTGACAATAATTCCATGACGGTTCATATCCTGGAGAACGAGCTTCTCTATCAAGAAAACCGTTGGTCAAGATTCCGCGCTCTGTTGCGACAGTCACTGGCGGAGTTTCTTGGGACTTTGCTCTTCGTTATGTTTGGACTTGCGGCTTCTTTTCAATCATCATTGTCGTCAAATGCGACTATGTTTCCTGGGGAACCCAGAGGTGTACGGATCTCATTCTGGACGCAAAACCGTAGCTGAGAAGACAATGTAGGATTACGCGTCTATGTGTTTCGGGTGGGGAATCGGTCTTTGCCTGGGCCTTTGGGTTTCTGGAGGCATCTCTGGTGGCCATCTCAATCCAGTTTGTGCTCAAACTTGCTTTATATTCTCTTTCTGATTAATGTTGCAGGCAGTAACACTCGCGTTTGCCAGTCTGCGACGGTTCTCATGGGTTAAGGACGTTGTATACTGGCTTTCTCAGCTACTTGGAGGATGTGTTGGGGCAGCAATAGTCTATGGACTTTACAGGTTTCTACATGTTCTTAAAGATAACATTCATCCTCGTTTATATGAAAGGTAGGGAAGCTCTCAATCGTGCGAAGGACGACGTGACCAGAGACTCGTCATCAATTTTTCTGGCGAGTCCCAATTTGTACACTTCACCAGCAACGGCGTTCTTCTCTGAGGTGTGTGATCTTTACTCAAAAAACTTGACATTTCTGCTGAGCGTATAAGACAGTTCCTGTGTGCTGCCATCTTCGTCCTGGCCCTCTTTGCTTTGACAGACAGTGAAAATTGTTCTATTGTGCCCGAACTTGTGCCACCGGCCCTGGGTATCGTTTTTGCTGGTATCGGGCTCTGCTTTGGGTTGAATAAGCATTGGACAATCAATGTAAGCATCCAATTTGCGTGCCACTCGTTGGACTCAGATCAAAACACCAGCCTATCCGAGATCTGGCATCTCGTCTCATTCTGTCAGCTGTGGGATATCCATCAAACGTTTGGGTTGCGAACTCGTGAGGTGACAGTTGAATTCGACCTTTAACACTAACAGTACTCCAAGTCACTACTGGCTCTGGGGTCCCATCGTGAGTCGTGTACTCTCCTTTCAGCTCTATTACTCACAGCATCTCAGTGCGGAAGTCTTCTTGGAGGGATTCTTCTACGATGCAATCTGTTTCACTGGTCCTGAAAGCATCTTGAACAGGAGGCATGCGGTTCCACATTCTACAGAACCACAACTAACGGAGTTCGAACAGACGGTGTGTCATCCGCGCCGCTCATGCTGTGACAGATGCATCAAAGACGCGCGTGCGCACTTCTGAGTCGGTAGATAAAAGGATGGCATGAGATGTGCACACTGTATGAATACAAGACCATGGCTCATTACATACAATAAGGTTGCAAACGAAACACGTGAGGGAGGTCTGAATGAATAAGTACAAGCTGCTGGGGAATACTGAGCATCTAGCGCAGATCTGACCCGTTGACCCCGGTGGCATCAGTGGAACTTAGGCTCCGGTCAACCTGCATATTACGCCAGAGTATCTCTGCGCCTTCCCGCCCAGTCAAGCCTACATGTTGGTATTGTTGCAACGCACGCCTCTGCATTTCTTCAGTGGAGTCTGGCTGTGCCTGCGCATGCTGCTTGAATCCGCCATTGACCGCCCCCAGTTTGTCAAGTTCGGCTAACATGGCCGTACGGAAGTCCACGGCGGACATCTTACTCGGGTCGATAGCACGGAGAGTCTTGAGGGGTTCAAGCACTGGCAGGCTTGTCATGCTGCTCGCAACCGCGCTGCGGGTCACGCTTGTTGCACTGTCACTAGTCGCAGAACCGCTGTTATCCTGTCCAGCTGGATAGGAGGATAACATGAATCCACTCGACTTTCTTCTCATCGTTGAAGGTCTCTGCTGGTACTGGGTCATCCTTGCTCGGCTGGCTCTCTCTGCTCGCCTAGAATCAGCGACTTGGGCAAAGCTGTGCCTTGCACTCTGGGCAAAAGCGATGTAGTTCGGGTGCCTCCGCACGCTCCTGCTTAGCACGAGGTGCGTATGCCTTTGATCCGGATTGCTAGCAATAAGAAGCATGGTGGCGTCGGTCGTACGGTCCAGCTCGCGAAACTGTCGCACAAGGGTGCGCATTTTGCTCTCGAACCGTGTGCGGCGTGACGCCTTGTCAACGATGTAATCCTGATGGAATTCAGCGTCAAGATCATCGTCGCTGGCCTCGTCGATCCACACGTCGTCCTCATCCTCTTCACCCTCGCTCTCCGTGTCCTGTGGCTCGGCGCTCTCACCAGAAACGCTACTGGGAGGTCTGATATGGTTGTACCCTGGGTGCGTCTGGCCTGGGCGGCTGTTCAAGCGACTGCGCATCCAATTCTGGTCTGAACGAAGCAGGTTCAGTCCGCGCACGCTGGGCGTACTCTGCAGACTCATAGCTTGGTACGGGAGGAACGGGTTTCCATCAAACGGACTTGACATCGTGCTCTCCGTCATTGCGCCAGGCTCATGTGGGAAGTGCAGAGGAGGATAGGCATAGTCTGGCAAGGGTGGGATTTCCTCCTCGTGGTCGCGTAGGTGGGCGTGCAGGTCGATTGCGGGTGTGCCAGTCTGGGTAAACGGCGTAGGAGGAATAGGTGCAGAGGGTCGACCAATATAGTGCATGAGTGCATCCATATTGCCTTCGAAACTCGTCCCCACACTGCCTTCCCGAGTCGGAGCGTCCTCCAGAGCCCAATGCTGGGAGGGAAGGGCCATCTGGCCCATGTTCATCTCCCCGGCCTGTGCCCTCAGCTGCATCTGTATACTGAGATCGCGGAGTGACAAGGCGTGCTTCGGGAAAGGCTGGGCCACGCGCGGATCTCCATCTTCGCTTACATTCCCCCCCTGGCCTTGCTTGCTCCGGCCATCCTGCACCGCGCTCGCCGCATCTCCAACGCTTCCTGCGTAACCCATGAGGATCCCATCCAGGCTGCTGATATTGGTGGTCGGGCTCAGAAGGTCATACATTGACGCGTGCCCTGCTTTCCGGGGGTCGAACAGAACCTCGACATCGTGCCCATTTCTTCCTTGTCCCTGCCCATGGCGGGGGAACATGCCGAACGGTTCGCCAATGCCATACGGTCTCTGATTCCACCCTCTCCCAGCACCGGCGCTGCTGCCACTATTGTGCCAGCCCCATCCTCCCCCCGGGCGGGTGAACCTTGCGTGTGGGCCAGGGAAATCGTTTCCCTCTCCTGGTAGGGCGGAGGGCACGCTTCGCGGAGTTTCCATCTCGAGGTACTCGGCATCAGGGGCGGCATCGACATTAGAGCTGGGGAGGGATTGGGAATGCCCGGACGGCTGCGGTGGAGTGCCTTCGTCTCCTTCCTCCTCCTCCTCCTCTTCTTCCTCCGCCACCTGAATTTCCGCCCGCCCAGCATCAGAGGAATGGTTTCGCGACGGAACGTCCGAGAGTATGTACCGCGTCACCACATCATACTCGCTCGTCTCGCTACCCGAATGCGGGGCTTGCACCATCTGACCTGCTCCCCCCACCTGCTCTCCGGCAAGATGTTCATCCCCCTCTCCCTCATCGTCCCTGTCGTCTAACAGCTGCTCAGGTGTACCTTGTCCAACCCTGTTCCCTGAGCGCTCCCCAGATCCCGGTCTGGGATATATGGGCCTCGCCTGAATCGCCGGGTCGAGCGGGCGATCAAAATAGAACGGCTCGCTGTAATCCGTCATGTTTCCGCTCTTGGCACTTGCACTGGTAGTGTCAGGCATGCTCGTATATGCGGTATGATATGTCGGGGTGGTACGTCCTTCGGCACTGCTGGGGTTGGAGCTGTTCCCAAGGTCGGGGTGGGAGACGGAGGATGTGCGTGCTCGAGGGCCGGCAGGGGCAGTAGGAGGGAGGGAGGGAGGGGAAGGAGCTTGACCTTGCCCCATGTTGAGGTTCAGACCGTCCCGCCTCGGTACTTGCGGAACAGTACGCTGCGACATGCGACGAAGTGTTGGGGGGCCCGGGGGTGTAAGATTTCGTGCGTGGCCCTGAATTTGCGGGAGTCCTTGCACTTGCCCTTGCCCTTGTGCCAGAGCCTGCGATTGAGCGACATGCCCCAGATCGGGGAAGAACGCAGACTGATTTCCGCGGAGCTGTTGTTGTGGAGGAGGAGGAGGGGGGGCACGGGCGGTAGTAGGAGATGCGCGTGTTTGTTGCCGGGCAGCAGTAGGTGATGTCCGTTGCTGTAATGGCGCCGTTGCCCCGGGCCCGGGCCATGAACCGTGCGAATTGAAACCCAGGGAAGCGAAGGAAGCTAGAGAAGCGAGGTGTTCACCAGCGGTTTCTCTTGATAGCTCCCTAAGGTCTTGCGGTGCTGGCACACGGTGTACGACCTTCCTCTGTGTTGGACTGGGGTTTGCGACAGTTCCGCTTGCTCCATTTGAGGGGATTTGGACGGTCGGATGTGCCTGGGTCGGGGAGGGGTTGTGCCCCTGTGCTTGAGAGAGAGGGGGGTGAACAGAATAAGGCGGCGGTCTTTGAGACGGTGGCGTTCCCCTGTCGCTACCTCCTCCTGCGCCGAGAGCGGTGGCAAGGGTCGGGGAGGTGCTGAAGGGGTTCGAACCGCTCAGCGTCAACCCTGCGGGGGGAGTGATCGGCCCTGCAGTGGTGAGTGAGACAGGCGAGTCTTGTTGTTGTTGTTGTTGTTGCTGCTGCTGCTGCTGCTGGGAATGTGACGTAGACTGCTGCTGTTGCTGCTGCTGGTGATGGAATCCCTGAAGCGCCTGTGTTGAGACATGCGGTCTCAATACTGGGTAACTGATCGGTTCCTGCTGTGATAAGAGCCTAGAGCGGGCAGGATGCAGATCAAGAGGTTTCGTGAATTGAGGGAGAAGACCAGCTTGGAGTAGATTAGGAAGCTTCGAGCAGGAGCAGAAGGTACGCACCGGGGGCGGTCTTGCTCTCCTTCAGCGGTGCACGTTGCGGTCTTACATTGAGCGTTGCCATTGTATGTCCACGAGAGAGAGTTAAGAGAGAAGCAGGAGAGACGGTGCCGATTCCGACGTCTCCAGTGTGAGCGAGCAGGGTACGCTGTCACCTTCAGTGCGAGAATGACCCCCTAGCCGCGCGTATAACAGCACATTCTTATAGTCGGACAGGTCGCCTCTCGTCAGGCCCTCACATGGCTGTCACTCGTCACCCGCACGGCTGCCTCGTGTCCCGTATAGGTGCTTCCCCTATTCCATAACCGTGGTGCGCGCCTGCCAGGCTGTTGGGTTGTACGTCTGTGTGTGATAAGTAACCCTGGGTGCGGTGTCATTACCCGGGGAAGTACCAAACAATAAAAGGTACACGAGGCAGACACGTGTTGATACAGTGCGGCATTTGGCTCAAATAGGGTGAGGCACTCGGCCCGGCATTACATAAGGAATTGTGCTCGTGCTTGGCAGGTTTTCAACTTTACACATACACCGACGTTGCGTTGTTACTGCTAGGCCAGATGATGATGACGCATTCTAGGGATTCACTTGGTTTGACTCAATCGTCGTTGTAGGCAACGTGCTGTCCCAGCGTGTTGTCCCAGCGATGAGTGAAGAGCCAGCCAAACGACGTTCCTGAGGCGAACACCACCCCATCTTCTTGAGCACAAGCTCCCGCTTTTCCCATATACCCATGACCCTCACTCAACTGGTCGATGACGGACCGGAGGCCACTGCCTATCACTGCTTCTTTCCTGCTTCTTGGATCTGACCAGAGTTATTTATGCACTATCTGGGTCTTGGGGGATTCTCGGTCCTACTGTCGCGACTATCTTCAGAAACACGGCTTCGCGCCTGTCCGGTGTCTCCTCCAGTGACACACCTCCTCAGCATAGAGCACGTTCAAGAAAAGGTTGAGTATCCGCAGTTGCCATATGAGCCTGAGCCTGATGAAACCCTCGGCTCGACTCTCAAAGTCCTGAAATCCCCTGCCAGTGCATGGTTCACTCTCTATTAACTTGTAATGTGTTTGTTTTCATGTCACATCTTGTCACCTACAATATCGATTGAGACCTGCCCTTCCGGATTTGATTTCCTATCATGCTCATTTCTTGCTGGTTCAGTATGTTTCACGAAGATGCAGGAAAGAGACTATTGTACTGCTGTGCGGGAATAACAGCACATAACCCGAACATGGGTTTGTGGTGTTCCCAACCTGGCAACTTACGAAAGTGGGAGTTAACGGATCGACAGGAATTCTTATAGTAAGGACATGGATTAGAGGTAGTATGTGACATGACCAAGGAAATCGTCTAGTGGGTATGATACACGGAGAGCGACATGAGAAACATGACGTGAGACATAAACTCGGGAACCACCGTGACTCGATGCTCCCAGGAACCGCCGAAAATCTCAGGACAATGTTCCACCGAAAGTGTTCTCTCCCGCGTACTTTACATATAGGAACCCATCCTCGTCCTGATACTGTTCATACATGGCACTCATCAGTGTCGCTGTCGGAGGCATGGTAGCTTCCTGCACGAAGAGGAAGATGGCGTCCTCCGGACGTAGCTTGATGCGTTTGCGGATGATGTAATGAAACTGGCCGACAGAGAGGTCCTGTAAAAGGTGGTTAGTCATGGGAGTGGGAGAGAGGGCAAAGGATGCATACAGATGGAACTAAGAAGCGCGTACGGTCCAACGGCGGCGCGTTGCTCCCTTCCGCACGCTCGACGATGATAGGGATGCGGTCTGGATATTGTGCACGCAGTCTCGCAGACTCCTTCTGGCGACTGCCTGTGGAAAAGTCAGTGGCGGAATGGAAAGCGATTAAAAAGGGGGCGCACCAAAGGAGTGCTCTTGCTTGAAGCCTTGGATGGCAGGAACAGGCATGGGGGTCGATATTGAGGTATAGCAGTTTCAGTAGGTTGGGAAGAACGATGGGGGTAGAAACGCCCTTATATATGAACGAACGTTGGTGGCTGATGGCTCAGAGTCACAAACCCGATTCCGTAAATCGGTATGTGGCGAATACTGGCACCCACGGAGACAGTTGAATGCCCTGCCCGCGAGATATGTGGCGAGAGCGCTTAAGTACACGTTAGACAGAGAGGACGCGTAAGCGATAGGTTTGTGACAGATCTCCACGAGTATTGGACTGTTCTCGTGCCCCGGCGGTTTGGAACGATTTAAGAGCGGAGAGAAGGTGGTTGGTAAGAAGCAGAAGTGTACACACACCGAGTCTCCTTTTGGCCTTAGGGGTGCGTTAGGAGGGCGTTAGTGACATAGACGGCGCGTGGTGGAAGTCAAAAGCAAGCATAGGGTCTGTGGGCTCGGCCCGACTCAATGGAGAAGCAGGAACTGTGGCAGTGCTATTATGATAAGCTTATCGTGAAACTTGGCCCTGATACATGTAAGACTTCGCTGCTTAAACCACTAATACTCGCGTCCGGGATAGACATGGCTCCTGCGTCCTGAGCATCTCCCCCTGAGGTGATGCGGGTGCATCAGGAATGGCTTAAAGCCCACTCGCGTTGGTTGCAGTCTGGCTGCCTTCTGGATCGTTGTCGCCTCTTCCAGCTGACCAGGAGTTATGCTGCACGTATTGGGGAAGCCAGGTTTCGACTGGTCCGGAATGCATCGCATTCTGTTCTTGCAGGTCAAAGGATGCTTGAAATGTACGCGTCTCCCATGGCCAGTTGACGAGCTGAAGTTGAGTCTGCTGCGAATTACAAGATGACGGAAGTGTTGCTTCGTCTGAAGTGATCACGCCCTGGTCTTGGATAGACAGCGCTCGGAGCTCTCCCACGATTGTGTTCGACTCTGCGATAGACATTCCCGACAGGTCAAGGGCAAAGTCGTCGTTCTTCCGTTCTATGCGTCCAAAATTCAGCTCATGAATCCCTCATGTGCAAAGGGAATCAGCGCGCACCGATAAACCTGTGGTTTTCCAGCCATTCTAGAAAACTATTGGTCAGCCCCCGACTAGGCCGTGTCCTGTACGTTGCCTCACCTCTCGGCCGGTGCTTCCATATGAATGTTGCGGATGGTTTATCACCAATATGCGGATCATAATGGAAGGCAGCAACATCCTCCATGACATTGATTCTCATGTCATCCACAACTGCCTCCCCCAAACTAAGAAAATTGTCAAAACGCAAATCATTTCACCTTTTTGGACCAGCGTACTGAACAGAGTGAAGTCCGCATGGCGCGGGACCTGGTTTCACAGTCTCGTCCGAGTAAAAGAGGATCACCTTGTAGATGTTCATCTGCAAGGTGCCCCTACTTTTCCAATGCAGCGCATTGTCCTCGTCTCGGTCTTCTTCATCGTAGTCTGGCCCTCATGTCAGCATGAATCTGGACGGAGAAGCTCGACCAGCCCGCCTTCAATCGGTTTAAATCCATAGGAAAAGACCAGTGGGTGAAATCCGTCGGCATATTTGATATCCCGCATGAGGATATCGGGCATGTTCCCCTCCACAAAGCACTGACCAAGTTCCACGCCATCGGCCAGGACGACAATCCTCAGCTGCTCATACTGGTCTGGACCAATGAACTGGTTGAATTGGAAGGAAAACGTCTATGCCCGTAAGAGCCTATTCACCCCCTGTCAAGTCGAGAAAATGAACTCACTTCCCCAACCAAACTTTCCACCCAACAAGTTCTATTGTTTCCATCTTCAATACATAGATATTCGAGCAGCTCATTTTGTGCTGCATCCTTCAGAACTGCGGTATATGTATGGACCTGCATAACATATAAAAACCGATGCGTAGGATAGATCGTGTGTATAGCAGATTGCGGAGCAGACCTGAAAGTTTGAGAGACGGGAACGTGGAAAACGGACTATTTATGTGCTCCGGACGGTGGTTCATTGTGCTCCTTGATGGCCATGGTTATTCTGTCCTGAGAGTTCCTGTTCTCCTACCCATGTTTACACCACATTAGACTTGGTTACCATTGTCTCTGCCACGGGAGTAGAGAAACCACTATGAGATTTGTGTGGCTTATGTAGCACCACTGACCACATACCCCGGAGGTGGTTTGAAGGGCATTTGACCACTACTGACAATCAAGAATCATTTCGTCAGTCAGGCCAGTCCGACTTCAAGGCCAGATGACCCGGCATTGGCCACACTAGACATCCAACCATGGATACCATGTCTGGTGATTCATTTTATCGTATTCTATATACTAGACCATATATACATTAATCATGATGCTCGTCAGATTATCGATACAAGCGCAGGGGTCACTCTCAGATCCTCTGTTATACAGCGCACCGGTAATGCTCTCCCATGTAATGAGCATACAGTTCAGCACCAGTTCGATTAGGATTCTTGCCTGGAAGGATACAATTCTCATAATTGTACATTGGCGCCGCGTCTTGCTCCACACGCTGCTTCAAAGGATGGCCTGGCTCAGGCGACGGTGCGTAGAGGGATGGCGTGGGCGGACCAGGGGGAGGAGATGGGGACGGATTGGCAATGCCTAGGATGACCGATGGTCCGGTATACCCTTTGCGTGCATTAAGCAACTCTCGTCGATCGTCTTCCTCACCACTTTCCGTCTTCCGATGGGCCATAATGACTGCCGGTTCTGGATATGACACGCCAGAGACAGACCTGCTGGCACCGTATGTCGGCCATACAGGAGCAGCAGCAGTCACGCCTAAGGGAGCAGGGATTGTGAGTCGCCTCAGCACATGGGAAGAACGGTGAGACATCCTTCGGGCGGCGTCTTCAGGGAATACAGGCATACTGGTCAGCGGTGCGGAGATGTGCACAGTTTGCCTGATATCAGTTGGAAACGTAGCTGGTGGCGGCGGTCGAGATGGACGTCTGCCTCTTGACTGCGAGCTGCGGCGAGGCCTACCCGAAAACGATGCAGGACTTCCATTTAACGGATTGGTGGCATTATGGACTAAGGGTCCCTCAGCGATTCCGACCACAGGAGCGCAGTATTGGTGTGTGGAGTGCACGGCAAACGGTGTATTGGTCACCTTCGGCGTGTGAGGATTGATAGCAGGCTCTTGGGCATAGCGAGAATTACCGCGAGTCGCATGTCCCGACACTGCCATGATCTCACCATAGAACTGTGTAGACGATGCGCCGAGAGCGGAAGGGAGTGCAGCGTTCTGTGGAAGACTGGACGTTCTAGTCCTTCGAGCCTGAGCGTGATAGGGCTGAGGATGCATATGCCGAGGCTGTGTGGGGTTCAATTCCTTGGTCTGGGGCTGTTGCAACGAGGCCCCCCGAGGAATCACGATGTTCGTGTTGACATTCGGCGGGGAAAGGAGATCGGACATGGGGACCTGCCGTTGCTTCACAGGAACCGGTGTCGCCGAAGCTCGGATTCCAGAAGGCAGATGTGGGAGTGCTGAACCGTTGGCAAAGGCATAAGAGGGCAAAGAAATCGCACTTCTCCTCGAAGATATGTTCTTCAACCCCAATGCCTCCTCAGCGATGAGCTCTTTCATGCTTGGTCCAACGCTTTCGTCAGAATCCGCGGTGTCGTTGCCCCAGAAACCAATATCCAGATCACCGTCATTGAGAGTGAGCTGTTCGGATGCACGTCGTCGCACAAGTTTTCTTTGGGTCTTGATCGAATCTGATGGGTTCTGAGGGAGCGGCGGTACCACAGGACTGAACGATGGCATTGTGGGTTGAAGCATCGGATTATGAATTATCGGGAGCAGAAGCGGGTGGGGATACTCTGCTGAGCGTGGTGTTCGAACAGTAAGAATCACAATGGAAGCGAGGTGGAAGAGGACTACAATGGGATGGTTAAGGGTATCCGCTAGAAGGAACGACTAAGTAGGTGCGTACCTAGGAAATCCACTCCCCATACCAGTCCGAGGAGAACCTTCGGCGCAGTGCATCCTTGAAACGTGACCTCGGGAACCAGTGGGGTTGGATGGCATCCAAAATAATCACCATCTTGAGCGAGCTTGATGCCACCAGCTGTGTGTTATCAAGGCATATTCCAGTACATGGAGGACTGTACGACGAACCGAGGTCGAGGGCCCAGAGTGTTCCGATCCAAGCTATTTCAAACCAAGCTTGTCTTGGGAGCACGGAGTGACGGGAAAGATCCGCGAGCAAGCTTTGTCTCATCAGTGTGATCCTAGTCGGTGGTTGGAAAGACTCACATAGGTGGAACAAAGAAAACCGTCACACCTCCAACAACTACGAGAAACGGCTCCACGATTCCTAAATCTCCCTCACTAATTGACAATCCAGTGAACGACCATGCACCAAAGATTATGATCGACAACTGAATAAGGATGATGCATGCTAAGGTACTGTCAGTGAGAGGAAGCAAGGAGTCACATGAATGAGTTTCACCAAAGGAGATGTAACGTGCGATGAGAAACAAATGCATATTTCCACCGCCCTTTAGTTAGAAAAAAAAGTGTTGGTCGGTGTGCTCGATTATATCCAGTGAAGGTAAAGTGTTGGGCTTGGGGGCTCCAGTTGAGGTTGGCTTGGGCTAGCGTCGCGTGGACTGGCCAGCGTCCGGGATGAGGGTGGGGAATACGGCAAAGGACGAACCAGTCGTCAGGAGAAAGGTCGCTGCAGGGGATGATGATGAGCTTAGGGAGAGAAGTTGAGCCAGGTCGAGGGGGGGCACATAAGTACTCACCATGGCCTGATGTCGTTAATGTGCCATACTCTGCGCAAACACAGGCCAGGACAATAATTCCATATTGGCCCACCCATCGGGCCACGCCAGTGCATCGTGTGCAGCACGCAGTCTCAGCTAATTTGGAGATTACGAGCGTGGCATTTGTGACTATTGTGGAGAGCTGTGCCTCCGCTTGGTGATGATAGTGGTGTTTAAAGATGTGTAACTAACGACGGGAGTTGACAATAAACTGGGTAGGTCCCTTTCACGTGAAAACCACCGATCAGAAATCATCTGCTCGCCAAAGGGCAGATTCCCTTCACCATCCAATTGATAAAGACTCTTCGTTCAATTTAGTGATGGAAATAAAATCCTTGTGTAGCAACCTCCCCGCCGAATAATTGTCTGAACACCTTAAAAACGAATCACCGACCTTCACACTCTTGAACTGCAACCACCACCTTCGATTTTACGGTCTAGTGTGATTGCTTTGGGCAGCCACGTCGACACCAGATGATGTTGTGCTCAGATCGTTCTCGGTATCTATCTGTCTAAGAAACCATCATCCTGCATTCTGCCAAATTTCAGCTCCAGTAGTCAAGTGAATGCTCTTGTGCTGCAAAGTGCACAAGGTACAGCTTCGTCTCATCCAAAACCACCATCTTCCCATTCCCCACAAATATCATCTCGGCAACAGTGGATCCAAGGAAGATCTTCCAAGCAGCACTCCGGCAGGGTTCCAAATCTAAATGGAATTTGCATAGAGACCCAAAAAAGCAGGCAAACAACTCACCTGCACTCCATCTCCTGTTCCGCTGTAAATGTTTCCGAGAGCATCAAGCTGGATGCCGTCCGGTATACCTGTGTCTGCATATGCAAAAACACGTCGATTCAAAAAGCGTTGCGTCAAAGGATCTACGTCAAACTCATAGCTACCGTGCGATTCAGTGCCTGCTCTCATCAACGAACAAGCAGCTCACATGGTAGCCGGCTCCGTGCCATTAGTGCCGAGATATCCACCATTTTCGCCCGTATCAGAACTGTCCGATATCGATCAATTGCATTGTTCGAGCTGCTAAGTACCATCACACTTACACATAGGCTCGAGATCCGTCAGTCGAGAAGGCAATCCCATTGCACCGGTCGAATCCATCTGCAACAACACGCACGGCCCCGGAAGCTGGGTCAAAGCGATAAACTTGATTTGGCAGGGCAGGCATTGGCCGGAAATATAGCAACCACCCATATCTATCACATTATATAAGCAGAATTATGCGATGAAGCTCCATTAAACACACTTACGTGACATCCGTGAAGAAAATGGCCTTGCTGACAGGGTGGACCTTCACATCGTTCAAAGAATTGAATTGACGTCCATAAAAATTATCAAGAATAACCGTCGAATTGTACGGCGGAGACGGATTCACGATCGCAAGCGTTGGTGGCAATTCCGCCCGCCCAGATTGGATGAAGAGAGGCTGTCCATTTGCATAAAGAGTGCCACCATTCGTCATCTCTAGAGGTGGTGTGATGGGCACCTGTGGGTTGTCGACGAAGACGCTTAGCATATCTCCATACGAGAAGTCATGCTCGCATACCTCGTAAAGTGTTGCGTTCCCTGCTTCGGCCTCATCAAGATTGATCTTCCAGATCTTGTTATCTGTAAATCGATTACTCATACCAAGAGGACCGCCATCGTTACTGCTGAACCAAAGCTCATTCTTCTCTGGAAGATAGACAGGGGCCTCGTGTGCAAATGCATAGCTATCGTTCTCCGTAATAAGCCGAATGGAAGGCGAGTCGCCCAAGATGGTGAAGAATCCTTCATCGAAGATTTGGAAGAAAGGGGGTGTCAAGTTTTGGGGATTGAAGTAGCCTGTCGGCCCACGAAAGAGCGAGGAGTTTGTTCCCAAGACATTGTATCGTGTTTGATCGATATACTAGCAAAAAGGTCATCTGTAAGTGTTCATAGGTCTTAGTAAGAACTGTCTTACCACTGATTGTGGAGGGATTATCTGCGCCTGACACGATACGTGAAAAGCTAGCAAAATGCAGACAAAAGCGGGGAGTGCTTTGCAAACACGATGAATTACGTTGCCGAGGGTCATATTTCCAGACGATCAAATCAATGAACAGCGATTCCAAGGACTTTAACTGGAGGACGATATATAGTATGGTGTCAGAGAACCTATATAGGCCCAGCCCGTGCCAGAGTCCAAAAATTTCCCAGACAGTTTCAATCCTACCGCAACTGAACTCATGGCTGCCAGCGATAATAGAGAAAGTTTTCCTTCACTAAACCGGGGAACTCTTGACATCGAAGAAGCGTTAAGGGGTGCGGTCATGCCTCAGTAGGGAGTGGATGTAACAGTCGTAAGGCATGTTAGATGGCGGCGCATTCCCAGGAAAACCTGCCGGAAGGGAGGATGTAGCTGTGGAAAGTTGCCTAAACAATCTCACGGCAGCCATGGCGCCAGGACGCATTGTGCCGACCGCAAGCCATTTTCAAGAAGCTCAATCAATGCGACCGCGTAGTTAGATACACGAGAGGGACAAACTTGTGCCACACAGCGGACCCCAGCAGATTGCCAGAAGATACGCCTGTCGGGTCTTCGTTTGTTCACGTGGTTTGCGACCAAATAATAGCCTGTGGGTACCAATACTGCGTTGCGACAAAACAGTTATTTCAGCAGGTATCCTAACGGGTACCGTTACATACACCATCGTTTTCTTTACATTTATCCAAAAAATGCACCTCAGCGACATCCATACCATCATTGTTTCAGCTCCAGTAGTCAAGTGAGTGCTCCTGCGCCGCAAAGTGGACAAGGTACAACTTCGTCTCATCCAGGACCACCATCCTTCCGTTTCCGACAAATATCATTTCCGCCACGGTAGAGGCGGTGAAGATCTTTCCAAGTAACACACCAGCAGCACTCCAAATCTGACTCTCATTCAGCAGCTGAACATTACTTGGTATGGGGTCTACGCACCTGCACGCCATCTCCTGTTCCCGTGTACACATTTCCACAGGCATCCAGCTGAATACCGTCAGGCACACCGGTATCAATGTAAGCAAAAATGCGACGATTCAAGAAGCGCTGCGTCGTGGGATCTACATCAAACTCATAGCTAGAACCCATTAGTCCATATGCAAGGTGACGCCAGAGGCATCTTACAGCGTGGCCGTCTCGGTCGCATTATTGCCGAGGAAACCGCCAGATGCACCAGTATCAGCGCTGTTCCAACTGAATCAGCAGTCGCATGGGACGTGGGCAGCGACGCGCAACATACATATAAGCCAGGGACCCGTCAATCGAGAAGGCGATCCCATTGCACCGATCAAACCCATCTGCAACAACCCGCACAGCTCCAGAAATAGGGTCAAGACGGTAGACCTGATTTGGCAGTAAAGGCATGGGTCGGAAGTGGTTCAGCCAACCATATCTACCGGTGTCGTGAGCTTGTCTGCAAGGATAGATGATGGAACAAACTCACGTGACATCCGTGAAGAAAATGGCCTTACTGACAGGGTGGATCTTCACATCGTTCAAAGAATTGAACTGACGTCCATAAAAATTATCAAGAATAACCGTCGAATTATACGGCGGAGACGGATTCACGATCGCAAGCGTTGGTGGCAATTCCGCCCGCCCAGATTGGATGAAGAGAGGCTGTCCATTTGCATAAAGAGTGCCACCATTCGTCATCTCTAGAGGTGGTGTGATGGGCACCTGTGGATTGTCGACGAAGACGCTTAGCTTCTCTTCATACGAGAAGTGATACTCACATACCTCGTAAAGTGTCGCGTTGCCGGCTTCGGCTTCATCAAGATTGATCTTCCAGATCTTATTATCTGTGTACCAGTCGCTCATACCAAGAGGACCGCCATCATTGCTGCTGAACCAAAGCTCATTCTTCTCTGGAAGATAAACAGGGGCCTCGTGTGCAAATGCATAGCTATCGTTCTCCGTAATAAGCCGAATGGAAGGCGAGTCGCCCAAGATGGTGAAGAATCCTTCATCGAAGATTTGGAAGAATGGGGGTGTCAAGTTTTGGGGATTGAAGTAGCCCGTCGATGCGCGAAAGAGCGAGGAGTTTGTTCCCAAGACATTGTATTGTGTTTGATCAATGTACTGGCAGTCGTTTTAGCTGTTGGTAGTGACATGTTTAGAAACTCACAACTGATTGCGGAGGGATAGTCCACGCCGCGCAAGTTGTGCTCAGCGCTAGGAGAGCAAAAGCGGACATTGCCTTGCACGCGGCGTTAACTTTCCCCGACGTCATGCTTGCTGCTTCAAGCGAACCACTTGGTAAAGGGGTGACAAAGTCCAAGGAAAGAGAAACGCACAGGAGACGGCGTCCCACCCGACACGTATATATCCCCAATGTCCTTGTTCAAGAAGCCACGAGTGGGTCATGGGGCTGCCAGGCTCATGGGTTGTCGGATTCGAAGTAACAAGTTGCTCAACTTGGACACACTGAAGTTCCTCTTCCACGAAGCTGCGAAGGCAATGTTTTGCCCCAGTAGGAAGGACAACAGCGGACCCTTGGGAGAGTTGACCGGAGTGTGACCCCGGCGGGCCGACTTTGTCCCGTGGTCTCTGTCATTGGCTTGTTCAATGACATAGACATGCCGTGCCCTGCTCACTTTCAGATGGGAGAACGTTCACCAATTGCAATGTGTCATGTCATCGAAACGACACCAGATGAACTACAGCAAAATGATATGCAACTGGTTTTAAAGCTTCACTACTACTCAAGTGAGGTGACTGACAGAAGTTTCAAGAAACTGAGGGTATACAACCACAAGATCGGAGAACTTGGGGCAAGATGTGACAGCATAAAAACGAGAGAACAAAGAAGGTGGTGGAGCAAGAACGCGTTCATATGTCGTTCCATTTCAACTGAACTTTGGCCGAAAATCTGAACGATAACCACGAGCTGTTCTTGTTACAGTTAGCTGAGTGTTGGATGGTGAGGAAGCATGGCTGGTTGAGCATTATTTTGGGACACGAAAGGAGTTTGGAACAGATGTGGCATGCATGTCATGTCTCATTCGGGATCGTTTCTTCATCAGAGGTTGTTCGAATTTTGACCGGGTATCAAGGGTGCAACACCATGGGAGACTTATAAAGAGATCCAAATGTACAGTTGGGAGCAACGGGGATAGGTGACTTTAATGAATGCGACCGACACTGCTTGAGAGTATGTGCAAGAAGGGTACAGGATCCGTGCACACGTTCAGGTGATGTTGTCTTCAGATCTCGAGGGGCTGGTGAGTGGTCGCCTCCAGTCCACCGTTCATGCTTCCGATGTTGTTTTGAGACTGAGAGTTATCTGCAGCACCTCGGCTCCGTCCCAGAAATCCACTTCCTCCCGCTGCGGACGGCCCACGAGGTTGTCGTACAACACTGGAAGCGCCGTTGCTAGATGAAGCCGTGCTGATCGACGATGGGTTGGTCCCCAGCACATCATTCCCGCCACCCAGACCTGTGGGGAGGGCAGGAACGGGAGGTACAGGTACGGGAGGCAGAATCGGATTTCCGAACAGAGCGCCAATGTCTGATCCGCGGGTGCGTGGAGGAGTCGACGTTGAAATGGTCGCAAAATGGCCGGCTTGAGAATTATTGTGGGCAGCGTGAAGGTTAGAGTTACTGCGCCTCATAGATAACGTTGGCGTAGCAGACGCGGATAGACCAGGTGCGGCCAGAAAAGAAGGTGCAAAGGGCGAACTGCTCAGGGTAGACGATCGCAACGTCGGCATCGACTTTTTCAGACGGAGGGAGGCCATCGTCGGAGTAGTCGAATCTCCAGGGGAAAGAAGATTCTGAGACGTTGCACGGGAAAGAGTTGCTGAGTGTCGGACCGGCGTGCGGCCTTCCGGGGGTTCGCGCGTTACTACAGCATATCTATCGTCGCCTTCTCCGACGGAATAGTGGTATACTCCGAGCTTCTGGGCAATGAGATGCACAGTGCGACGCTGTTTGGGGGTGAGTGTGCGAGAGAAGGCCAGCTCATCCCGCATCCGGTCATCTTTGAACAGCAGGATACGCGAGTAGATGTCGAGGGTCGTAGGGTCATTCATATCAATCTCTAGGGAAATGAATTAGACGAAAATCAAAATGATGCTGGCCCGGCTCCCTCACCGTTTTTGTTGGAAGTAGCAGAAGAAACCGGTGGGGGACTGACGGACGACATGATACCGCTGCTGTGCACGGTATTCGTTGGGAGCTGCAGCTGCGGTAAGCTCACCTGAGGCGTGTAGACACCGTTTCCGAGGCCGCCCATCAGACTGACAGGAGCAGGAGCCCCGGACATATTTCCAAGAAGATCGGCACCATCGGGGCTACCCCATGGCGAGACAGGACTAACTCCGGTAGGCATTGGTGGAATGGCCGACTGGGGGCTTGGTCTATCGAATCCCATGCTGCGCATGCGACGCAACGCCTTCTCGCGTTCGATGCGCTCTTTCTCGCCAGCCTGCAGCACTTTCTTGTACTCGACGCGCAGCTTTCTCCCTTGGACATCAAATCCGTTGAGGGCAGCGACAACAGCATCAGCGTCGGCAGCCTGCCGAAAGTTTGCAAAGGCGAGCCCTCGAAATGCCCCGAGAGCATCAAGATGGTAGTTGAAAGCGTACGGTGTCGGGATATTGAGCGACGCCTGGAAATGACTTCAGGTATTGAACAAAGGCAGACGACGACATCACGTACGATGATATCAAGTAGAGTCTCACGCTTTACGTTAAAAGGAATGTTCTTGATGACGATGGCCGTTGGAATGATGTCTTCATCTCCATTGGCTAGAATACCATTCGGTGTTTGTACCATGGGCGTTGGAGGCATTCCGGGCTGAGACACGCCATTCATGCGTGGTGGAGATCCACCATTACTGGAAAGATCGAAATCAGCGGCGCCCAAAGCAGCCGCCGAACCGGAGGAGGGAAGCGAATTCGGGGGGGACAGAGACCGGCTCTCACCACGATTGTCGGATTCGAGCCATTGAGCAGGCAAGGCTGCACGAGGAACTTGCTTTTTGTGCGGCGAATAAGGTGCACTGTACGCCACATTCGGCAGGACGGAGAAGGGTGAGGTAGTGGCTGCTGATTGGGGATAACCATAGGCATTCATGATGGGCTGTTGGGGAGGGGGTGTTGGAATTCCAAAGCCACCCATCACGTCTTCCCGACGATACTGAACCCCTAGGGGTGGAGAGGGACTGTCGGAGATGCTCAGCTTGGCGAGCGATGGTGGAGAGGCCATGTTAGGGATCAGGCAGCAGGATGAAGGTATGTATGAGGGTGAGAAAAGAGGGGCAACGGAAGAGAAGAGTCAAGGGCAAGAATGACAAAAAGCGGTGTGATTCGAGGTTATCTGGAGAAAGTCGAGTCGTCGCTGATGTGGGCGGGAGTGGTGGTAGTGAGGTGAGATGAAAAGAGATGGCGGTCGTCGTTGTACAGGATGTTGAGGAGAATGGGGACAACTAGACAATGCAAAGCGGTCAGTCGTCCTTCTCTCCTTTTCGGTGTGTCCGTCCATACGGCATCAATGCCTCCTTTGCTTCCGTTTCCTTCTGCACGTGAGGATCGTGTGTCTGGAATTATACGACGACAGTTCAAGCGCACCCTGTACTTTGCCTAACACCCTTCTCACCCCCCCGCCGCCCTCCTCAACTTATTCCTTTCTTTGACGGCGTTCCCAGGAGCGTGAATGGTCCTGCTACCATGTTAACAGCGCGTTTTCTCGATCAACACATGCAACCTCAACCCAATCAGGGACCTTCACCTGCTCTTACCTCAAGCAACGGTCAAAATGTCGCCAACCAGCAACAACAGCTCACCGGTCCCATAGGTAATGGACAGCAGGGAGGTATTGGGGTTGGAAACCCTTCTCAGAACATCCCGGTACCACCAGCTCCACCCAAGCCAGATATCACTCCGCCGGCGGATCTCACTCTCGCCGGTGTGCTCCATTTCCTTCAATCCGAATGGCGCCGATATGAGCGCGACCGCAACGAGTGGGAGATCGAGCGGGCGGAGCTCAGAGCCCGTGTAGCGCTCCTGGAAGGAGAGCGAAGGTCTTTTGACAATGTAAAACTGGACCTTGTCAGAAGGATCAAGATGCTGGAGTATGCGCTCAAATCCGAAAGGTGCGCATATACGTTTGCTTGAACTGGCACTTACCCACGGTCCAGGTCCAAGCAAGCGTCCTCAGTATCCGCCATACCTGCTAATAAGTTGGCGTCTCTTCGAACATCTGACCCAGCGACGGACTCTGCATCGTCGTCCTCGGAAGCAGCACCTGCCTCAGCCCCGCCATCTCCTCGGTCCGAGCCTGACGCCCTGCCTAATGGTCCAATCGATCCCGGGGCAAAGTCTGCATCATCTGAGCCCTCCCCACCAAAGAATTTGAGCGATTCTAAGATATTCTCGACGGCTCAGTTCAGCAAGCCAAGTCTGGCAAATCTGAATCTCGGCAACCTCGGCGGGCCACCGCCGGGCAAGGATCCCAAGTCTCGTGCTCGATCTCGCGAGTATTTGAAAGCCTGCTTGCAAGAAGTGAATTATCTCACGTCCTCAGCTGCCCTCAATCCTTTACCGAATCGCGCACTGGTACCAGCCGCAATTCCTCCCCCCCTCTCCCAGGCTCCGCCTGTCGATCCGGCGCTCGGCAGACCAAGACGAAGCCTCATTGGCCAAAATGTTCCCCCAGCTATCCCACAGGCGTCTGTGATGGGGTCAATCTCGGCTTATTCTGCTGTACCCGCTGCAAACACTTCGTCGACAAGACCAGAGCCCCCTCGACTGCCCGAGCTCCCTAATGGTCTGCTCCCCCCACCCTCTGCTGGCCCCACTGCTGAAGAGGTCATGCCTCTGTTGGACTCTCTCGGCGCTGGCAAAGCTCAAGTGCAAGAAATTTCAGACGATGTTATAAAGACACAGGAGGCTTCTGCATCAGATCTAGTGTCCCCTCCCAGTGATAGCGGCCTCACTCCCGAAGTGGCTGGCCCTTTTGCAGCAGGTTCTGTTGTCCCGGAAGCCACCCCAGCGGCGTTGCCACCCGCTTCTGATCTCATCCCTACCCCACATGCTCCTCAATCCCTCGCTTCTGATGAGCAACCCCAGCCCCCAATGTCAGGGTTAGCAGGGCCCGGATCTGGGACTGAACATGGGCAGCCTTCTCGATCCGTCCCTAGCAAAGCACTGAGCTCAACAGAAGCTCACTTATCGGCGACCTCGGGACAAGAAGCACATGAAGGAAGAAAGCTACCAGATGAAGCAGAATGGGCGGAACGACTGCGTCAGGCTCCAGAGCATGTTGAACGGGCACGTCGCGAAGAATTTGGACATGCAGTACTGGATGACGATACTTCGGGCGAGATAGTCGAGGAGGCGACCACAATGACCGATAGTGAGAGCGTCGGCGACGAAAATAACTCCTTGGACGGTGAAGGAAAGAAAGTATGGGTGACCAGAAGAACCCTGAAAAGGCATGTGCGGCTTCACAACCTCGTCCGATCATATTATAATTTGTTGCATCAGCCATCTAGACGCTGTGCGTGCAATCTCATGGCATCCGCGGGACTGTGCTTTGGCCACCGCTGGCGATGATTGTACTGTCAAGCTCTGGCGCTTTGACGCATCCTCCCTCACTAATCCTCAGTGAGTCAAAACACTAGTCTTCTTCAAATGGGTTTTAATTTTTATAGTGCACGGCTTTCATCTGAGGCCGAACCGTTGGTTACCTATCGAGGACACTCGGCGCCTGTGACGTCCCTTGTACAGTCTTTGGTTCCCAGCCAAAAATTCCTTTTCTCTGCATCCCTTGATGCCACGATTCGTATATGGGGGATTCCGGACAAAGCGCACTCGATGCCCTACGCGCCTTTCAACCCAGCCTTTACTCATCGTGCAACACTTGTTGGTCATTCGGAAGCCGTGTGGGCCCTCGACATGGTTCCTGTGTCTTCTGGGTCTAGTCAGTTGCTAGTCAGCGTGAGCGCAGACTCGACTGTAAAACTATGGGATATAGAGTCTCGAGGAGAACTTCGTTCGACGTGGGGCTACAATGGGGTAGGGCAGGACCTCATCCGAAAAGCGGGAACATCTGTGGAGTCCATTCGGACCCAACCGAACGTGGTGGCGGTGGCCTGGCAGGATGCGGTCGTCAAGCTCTACGACGTGGAGACTGGAAAGGAAACCATTCAACTCAAGAGCGATACTACCTACGGTGAGGGACAGGCACTCTTCTCTGACAGATGCTGATTCGGAGACAGATGGAACATCCAAGACCCAAATCAACTGTATCATTTCACATCCCACAATGCCTTTGTTAGTCACCGCACATGAAGACAAGTACATCCGGATCTTCGATCTCAAATCTGGTGAGCGGCTCCTTGCTAAGCAATCTACATCTCTAATCTTGTACCTCAGGAATGTGCACGCATTCTCAAATGGCCCACCTGGACGGAGTAACCTCGCTGTCTCTTGACTCCCAAGGATTTCTTCTGGCAACGGGGTCGCATGACTGCTCTGTTCGGCTTTGGGATCCCTTCAGAGACGGCGTGACTTGTATTCAGGACATATCGAGTCAGCATCGTACAAAGGCAGACGAGGGTGTTCTCGACGTTCAGTTCCATCCGACGTTGCAGACCCTTGGAAGCGCGGGTGCTGATGGGACCGTGAAGCTATATTCGCACTCATAATTCTCCCCCTTTCTCTACACACGGTGAATAGATAGTCTTGCCGATTCCAGTTATGAAGCTATATCGTATATGCTATGTTTACCCTACACCTTCTAAATCATGTCAAATAGTGCTCAGGAACATGCGTAAGCTGAGGCTGAGGTAAATCGGAGGCACCGCCGCAGCAGCATGCGTAAGTTCCGTCATAAGTGGTGGAGGACAATGGCCAAGGGATCATCGCCACAGCTTCCTCCCTCTCCTTCCACACAACACCATGTCGAGTACGTTAACAATTACACTTCTTCGCCGTCGTTACTGATCTATACCAAGATCCGAACTTTTCCGCCGACGAGCAAGCATTCACCAACCAGGTACTTGCACTTGCCGATCCTCAAAAGCTTGGAATTGTGCCCGGAGATCTTGCCGTCAACTTATTTGCCGGCTCAAACATCCCGGCAGACACACTGGGAGACATATGGCAGATCGCCGACTCTGAGAACAATGGCTTCCTCACTAGGAAAGGACTTGGAATCGCGCTCCGACTGATGAGTCATGTTCAGTTTGGCGAAAAAGTGGATGAGAGCCTGGTCAACAAACGTGCGCATTCCCCGGCTAATTCTACAATGACATTTACATCGTATCAGCTGCTCCCCCTCCAACTATCAAAGGGGTCACGCCGTTTCCGGCTAAGCCAAGCACCCCGGCATCGATGCAGCGGCCAGTTCCGGCCACGCCCACTCCTCGACCTGTGCCACCCATTCCGGTTCGGCCATCCACTGTATACGCGCCGATATTGCCTCTTCTGACAGCCGAGGATCGTGCCAAATTCACCAAAATATTTGCTCAGAGTGGTCCGGTGGCCGGCTTACTATCCGGCGAGAAGGCCAGATATGTGTTCCTGAAGTCCAAGCTGCCATTCGATACCCTTGGGCAGATTTGGGTGCTCGCGGACACCCAATCTCGCGGGGCATTGGACCTCACAGACTTCATCCTAGGGATGTATTTCATCCAATCGACTATGAATAAGTCGATCCCCACTCTTCCCGCGACTCTTCCGGCCGAGCTGTATGAACAGGCATCCGGTGGTCGCACAGTTGTCGCGTCACCATCACCCGTTTCCCCGATATCGCGACAGCCTACGGGACAGCAGCCGATTGCAACCCATACAACGGGCGGCAGCTTCCATGGCGCTTCATCTCCTGGCTTTGTGTCCCAATTTCCATCTGCGACTCCTGCTGTTCAGAGAACTGGCAGCATTTCGCGTGTGACGGCAGTACCCACAGGATCGTCAATTGCTTCTCCGTGGACACGGCAACCTGTTTCTACCACATCATGGGACATCACTCCTGTGGAGAAAGCAAGCGCTGACAGGTTCTTTGCATCTCTTGACAAGGCAAATGTAGGCTCCATCACCGGCGATATCGCTGTGCCCTTCATGTTGGAATCTAAATTACCGGAAAGTGTCCTCGCGCAGATCTGGTACGTAGCCTCATCTATTGAAGACATGAACGTTCTGACCTGGGAACTCAGGGATCTTGCCGACATGGATAATTTGGGTCAACTCGATCGAGACGGGTTTGCTGTCGCCATGCATTTGATCAATGGACAACTCGCGGGCAAAGATCTTCCTTTGACATTGCCTCTCTCGCTCATTCCACCCACAAAACGATCAACAACTTCTATTCAAGCTCCAGGGCGGCCAGTGGATGATCTGTTTTCCTTGTTTGACGATCAGCCTGTGCATCAGGCTACATTTCCACCCGTTGCGACCGGGTCACGCCAGATACCAGGGCCTACACCAGATGTCCCGCATACTCATCCTGATTTATTGGGAGATGAGGATGTCGCGGAACCAGTGCCTCCAGTATCCGACCGTTCGGCAGAAGTTGGCACTTTGCGGAACCAGCTCGCTTCTACCCAGCGTTCCCTTGAAAAGTCAAAGTCGGAGAGAACCACGCTAGAGACGCAGATAGCCGATCATGCGAGTCAGATCGCCCAGCTAGAGTCTCAGCTCGCAGCTGCAAACGCTGCCCATGATGCGGAGACCCAGCTTTTATCAACCGTCAGGACGCGGGCTGCTGAACAGGTGGAACAAATTCGCAAACTCAAGGAAGATCTCATTCGGGCGGAAAGTGACCTCAGTGCGACACGACTCGAGAAAACTGAGATCGAAACCGCTCTGCTTCGCGACAAAGAAGATGTCCGCGATATGCAAAAAAGGATGAAGGCTATTGGGGACGATGTGGATAAAGTGAAATCTGACCTAGAGAAATCGAAGAACGATGCTCGTCTGCAGAAAGGACTAGTAGCAATCGCCAAGAAACAGTTAGCCAGTGCCGAGGCCGAAAAGGCGAAGTTTCTCGACGCGTTGGCCGCCGTGCAGAGGGAACTTGAAGAAGCAAAACAGCAAGTGAAAGAAGCTGAAACTGCGGCTGCAGCCACCCTAGCATCAATTCCTGGCCAATCTGTCTCTGGGGAACAGCCCCAAGCCATTGCCGTGGCCTCTGCAGACATGAGCAAGCCGATGACAATTCCTCTGCCAGAAACGCCGGAGCCAGGTGCTACCCCTTCGGTGACGTCCTCGAAAAGCAACAACCCCTTTGACAAGCTGACGCGCGGAATGAGCTCCGGTGGCAATACTCCCCAATCGGCTGTGTCCACTCTACCTGTCGCTACCTCCATTCCTGCGGAATCTGTCGGTTTAAATGTCGACAGGGACATGCCAGCTGAAAGTGTGAAATATGAGGTACCCACTTCCGGTGAAGTGGTAATGCCTTCCGCAATTTCCACGACTTCTCAGGAGCATCCCGGAGAGGATCCCTTTGGCCTAGAAAGTCAAGACGCGCAGCCTTCTGGTCAGCCTGCATCCTTCGATGACATTTTTGGACCCAACACTGTGGACTTGCATATCTCTTCTCCGGCAGCTTTCGCTGCCCAAACAGAGGTCGCCGCTTCCTCAGAATCAGAAGGAGCTGGGCCAGCGAACCTTTCCAGCCAGCGAAGGGAGAAATCCGACGCTCTCCAGGACGCAGAAAACCATTTTCCGGCTTTAAATGCGGTGGATGAGGACCTCCCACCTCTTCGAGAGGTCGAGCACGCTGATGATGACTCTAGCGAGGACGAGTTTCAAAGCACTCCACAAACTGGGCGTTCCGTTCCGGAGTCTGTAACACTCGACCACCCCGCAACCACCAGCCAAGACGATGCTCAGTCAACTGTCCCTTCGACGACTACCTCCGTGGCAGCGCATATCTCATCGGCCGAGATTGTTGTACCACAATTCCCAGAAAACAAAGCACTACCAACGTCTGCGCCTGCTAAGGACGATGATTTCTTCGGAAGCGGATTCACTGTGCCAAATGTTGTCGTTGGGCCAACGTTGGGTCACTCAGTAGCGTTGGATGATTTCGACGAGGCCATGGGGCAAATGGCTGCTAGCAAGGATGCTATTGGATCATTCCAATTTGATTCAGCCTTCGACAGTACAAGCTCGGCACCTGCGATTTCTCCTGCAGCTGTGGCTGCCCCTCAACCCTCCCTAACTCAGGCTCCTGTTAACGGAGACATCGCCACGGCATCTGCTGTAAACGGAGAGACCTCTGTTCCTTCTGCAGCTAAGGTTTTAGCAGATGCCGAGGAATTCGATTCAGTGTTTCACAGCGTTAGACAGAATGGCTCTACCGTGACCCAGGAATCTGCTACTCCTTCCCTTTCTTTTGACGATGCTTTCGTCGTCCCGCTCATGTCCGGCCCAGCTCAGCCACCCAAAACCGAAAACACGAGGAGCATTTTCGCTGCCAACATGCCTTCACCTCGAACTCCCCAACGAAGAACAACATCAAAGAATAGAGGTCTCATCTTAAACCCTAACATGCCTGCCGTATTCCATGCCGAACTGGCTCCACCGCAGATGCAGCGAACTGAGGGTGTAGCCACCCCGGCGCTCCCAGACGACGTTGATGCCGTGAAGCAACTTTGTGGGATGGGCTTCACACGGTCGCAGGCTGTGGAGGCACTGGAGAAATATAGTTATGATGTGTCGAAGGCGTTGAACTCCTTGCTTCGTTGAACTCTCAAGCCGTTGATATCCTGCGATTTTTTTCTACTAGTTTTAATGGATATGACCGCATTGGTTGATAATATCAATCGTTGTTATTTGGCTGTGAGGTACTAGTACTTGCTATTATTACAGAAGGTTGCTCATCGAATCACACTATGTTGGCCACGAATAGCCAGGCATTCATGACTAGTCCCAGGAGGCTACGCTTGTAATCAGTATGGTCCTGCTGCTCATCGACTAGTTGCCCACCAGACTTTTGATGAATTCGTACACTGCCTTGTTATGGTATCGTAACTTCGATTGAGGATCGGTGTATGGTGCCTCATAAGTAATGTCAATTTCCCACGACTTCGACGTCCGGATACCCTAGTCACCTCCAGACCAGTTATGTCACAGTATCTTTTTTGAGGGAGCAGAGACGGAGCTGCTTCGATAGTTATATCTAACAGGAATGGAACACTCTTCAGTCTGCGGTTTCGAGAAAGACAGGAAGGAGCTGACATGTAGGAGCCTCCTTGTTAGCGGTTCCCGTCTCGCGCCTCAGCCGTTCTCGCTCTCGCTCCGCGGCCAGTATCTGCTTCGTAGATCTGAGCTTTTTGGATTGCGGACGCGTATACCGCGGGTTCTTGAACGGCCGAGGCAGGTGCAGAAAAGAAAGCCGTTCTGCCTCTGTCTGGAACAACCAGTCAAGCAATGTCTCCGGCTTGAGCCGGGACGGACCTGTTCTACATTTCCCTCGCTAGTATCCGGAAATGCCTGTGTCTTGCGTGTTGGCCTCTTAGGCGCCATCTACTGTCAACCAAGTTTGATGTCAACTGACAGAGTACAAACAGTACTAGTAGTCACGGTGGCTGTGAGAGTAGGTCTCCAGTCGTCAAAAATACCTTCAGGGAAAATATTGGCCTGAATGGCCCCCTCGTCGCGCCGGAGCGGAACTCGAATTTCTCGGAGTACCGAAGTTTGCGGATTTGAAAATAAACGCAACATGAATTAAGGACAAATGTGCCAACTTCGCTTCTCCGACACACTCGGCTCCGGCACGATGCGGGGCGAATTTTGGGCCGGAGGGCCATTGATCCCTGAATGGGCTGCGTAATCTTTCCGTTATTGTTGACCACTAGGTTGCAGACAATGGCGCGTCCCATCGTATTTTTTGACGTCCAAATTGGCGAGACCCCTGCCGGTCGAATCAAAATAGAGCTATTCAACGATATCGTGCCTAGGTGAACTACATTCGCCTCTTGGGAGGAATTATTTCAACTTTAATTTAATAACCAGGACGGCTGAAAACTTTCGACAGCTGTGCACTGGCGAACACCGGTGCGTATTACCACGAATTATTTAGGTGAGATAATGAGTATCATAGCGTGAATAATCGCCCTCAAGGATATAAAGGTGCGACATTTCATAGGTAGGCGAGGTACCATCGTGCTGCCAGCCCGCTCATCATTCCGTCTAGAGTGTTAGTACAATTGCAGCGATCCCTGTTCTGGAACTGATCCAAGAAAAGCGTGCGAGACTTTATGGTTCAAGGTGGGTTGTCGCTAATTCATTCCCTGACCTCGACTAACGCAACGTACATGGCTCAGGAGGTGACTTCCTGAAAGGGGACGGAACGGGAAGCTTTTCGATATACGGTGATAAGTTTGCCGTGAGTGAAATGTTCGCTGTATCTTCAGAAGTGTTGAATGCACTGCAGGACGAGAATTTCGTTGTTAAACATACACAACCCGGTCTTCTTTCCATGGCCAATTCAGGGGGGAACACCAATGGATGCCAGGTGCCTCCAGACGCTTCCTCAATGTGATCCACTGATGTGAAGGTTGGCTTATAGTTCTTCATCACCACCGGACCATCCGATTTTCTTGACGGAAAGCATGTGGTATTCGGCAAAGTCGTGGACGGTATGCTTACCGTCAGGAAAATTGAGAATGTCCCCACTGGTCCAAACAATCGACCAAAGCTCGTTGTGAAGATTGTGGGTAAGCTCGTCTTATCCTCATGAGCGGCATCCTCGGCTGACGCCAAAGAGAATGCGGAGAAATGTGAGCTCGTAAAGCATGTTTGATCATATCCATGTATGGAGCATCTCCTGGCTTTGTGCAATGTAGCAGGAAAGCGCGCCAACAACGGTGATGATGTATAATCAGCAGACTTGGGATGTCGGGGTCACATGGCTAATAATCGAAGAAAAAAGGAAAGAAAAGATATATTGCGCGTAAGGTACAAATGGTCAGATGGACGTGGCAGATAATCATTGACAGTAGTTATACATCAGATTGGCCACAGAAACCCGTTAGATAGTTGATAGAATCTGTGGAAGATGCGATAAATGAGTCAGATTCGGTCGCAACCTCCTGCCTGCATACTACACTTACCCCACTGAGCAAACCTTGAAGCTCAAGGGCTTCCTTCGAACGAAGGAAATCTCGTCTCCAGAAGTCATAACGAGGAGACCGCATGAGCTCTACGAGAGTAGCGATTGCACCCCAAGGATGAGGTTTGTGCACCAAGAACTTCTCCAGCAACACTCTTGTTGTGATCTCTTGGAACGTATCGCTCTCCACCTCAGCAAACAAATGGAGTACAACAGAGCTAAACCAATGCGTATGTGCGTTGGGATATCGCAGATGCGTAGTTAGAGCAGTCAGGAAATGATACTGGCCTAAATAGCTACAAGTCAGTCTTGACACAACAATACGTAAGCACTAACACTCTACCTTCTGCATCTAGCTCGGCTGCCAACTTCTGCATTAACTGGACTCCAGGATCCGTCGGTATAAATCCCATCTGTCCATTTCTCGCCTTGGCTTGAGCCACCGAAGAAACACCGACATACATAACCAGCGCATTAAGCACAGGCAGGTTATAGCGGTCATTCCCTACGGAGGCCATGATCCATGACTTGACTGTGCTTGGGAAAGATGTCGAACCACGATTCAACAAGAATTGATCCAGAGGCCCCCGAAGGTCCCCATTTTTCAGAGCCGAGGTGAAATCAGACAAAATGGGAGGGATTGGCCCAAAGTGCTCCATTGTGAGAGTGCGAGGCCCAAGCGGATCTGGAAGAACAAGGTTGGACGGATATGCGCTCAGGATGATATTGCGCAGCTGAACGCAATTCGTCGGGATATGGTCGCATATTGTGAAGTAATACTCGCTCAGGAACTCCGGAAAGTCATGAAGCAGAACTACCAGGATCCGTAAAGTGGCCCAGTATAATTCACGCGAGCCTTTATCAAGCCGTCCAGTGCGGAGAAATCCCCCCAAGAAGCGCAGGAGGGAGATGAGAAGTCGATGAAACGGTGCCCAGCCCTGTCATAGAACGTCAGGTGAGAGGTCAAACTTCACATTAATGTAAGCAAACCTCTCGGTTCTCCGCATGGAGCATTCTCGCCATGAACGCGCGGTGTGAAATGAGAGCCATCCAACCGAAAGCAAACCCAGGGAAATATGCAGGCTGAAGAGTGTTGAAAGTATCGCTGGAAACAAGTTAAACATAGTCTACTGCTGAAAGAAGTCACGTACCTCATTGCCAGGAGCAGCTGGAATTGGGTATTAGATGCACTGGTATAGATGCCTTGAAGATCGTTGAGTAAACTTGAAAAGAGACGGAAAAAGGGTCGAGATTCGAAGGCTTGTCCATCGCTTTCTTCGTGCACATGGGCTAGAACCAACACAACAATGGACAAAGTCTTCGTTAGGTAATGCGCCTTGGCGTGCTCGTTGTTCGCTTCTCCGTGATATTTGACAATCATTGCCAAAAGCTTCGACAATGCATCCACATAAAGATACGGATTGGCAGCAAGTCCCGCCCGGAGCGCGACACTAGTTCGTTCAACGCTAACCTCCGCGCACACGCGGAAGAACAGCGATGAAATGTCCTCCCCACGCAGAATCCCTTGCATCTCGGGATGCGTAACGAAGTCAATAAAACTCTGTTCTAGGTTTGTCGACTGATGGAATGAGCGAACCCAGCCTTTGAAGTAGGACGCCAGTGTATTGTAAGGGCCTTTGTCTTCCGGGCCCTGGAGCTGTTTGATCAAACGAGCAGCACTGGAGAAGAGTTTCGTTAGCCTGAACACAACAATCACCAAAGCCTAGCGCACGTTTCGGTTGCCTTACCTGCGCTTGCGGCGCGTAATAAAGCCTCGTAGCAGATAGGAAACTGGTGACGCCAACCGGCGGCGAGATCACCAGTAAGCGTCTCATGAACAAGGGCAGTGGCAAAATCTATGAAAGAAGGCCGGAATTCATGCACTATGGATCGCCCAATGGCAGCATCCAAATCATGCGGATCTATAAGCCGAACTCGCAGGAGGGCCATGGTCACTTGCAAGTTCAGCTTCCTCTGCAAACAGAATTGTCATGTACTGCGATACGCGCTTATCTTGCGAACTCACTTCGTCGTCAGACAAAACGAGCCACTCAACAACTTCCTTCCGCACGGCAGGAAGTGCATGACATAACTGCTGAAGCAGGTAAACATACACTTCTCTTGACAGGTCCCCTGCACCCTTGTATAATTCTGCAGCAATGCGCTGAGCAGCCATCATGCCTATGCGGTTTTGGTCTTCGGTTTTGCGGGGGAGCTGGAGCAGCTCCTTGATCAGCAGGGTGATCCGATGACTTGGACCCAGCTCGCGAATATCTGCTTCTGATGACTCGCTCAGGAAGTGTACTAAATCATCCAACAGGATCTGAGTCAAAGACGATGAGCACGTCTTGGGGCAGCGCGAGTTAAAAACAACGAACAGTCAACTTTTCCGCGGCAGAATCAAATGACATGGAAGTCTCCACACTAGTCTCCAGAGTCTCGCTTTCGTCTGAAGCACGTTGATTTTGGTACTGATCTGCATATGTCGCTGCTGGTACGGATGAAAGGAGGCGACGGTTACTAGCCGCTGTGAAACATTAAAAGACAAAAGAGATCATGAGCTGGGTCGCATACCAAAATCATCATAAACCCGCATTTGAGCATGACTCAAGCCAATGGGATTTAGGCGGAGCATATCAGGCCATTTGTTGTGCAACACGTAGTCAGCAGGGGGGGCACCATCAGGGCTGTACCAAAAAGGCTGCCCAGGTCGTTGCTTCCAGAGACGTAAATGAGAATACGCACAAAGGGACGTCACTACTCACCTCTCTATGACGGAATCTAGCCAAGTAAGCCGGCTCCAGCGCTTTGTCAACATCAGCCACTGCCCTGTCCATGGCAGCTCTTTCGATGACATTGCATGCAGAGTTCAAATTGTCTTGAACAAGCAGAAGAATCGCTTGTTCCGAAAACATTTGCTAAAGCGATAGTCAGTGTTTACGGAAGTCCTGATAT
This sequence comes from Dacryopinax primogenitus, assembly GCF_000292625.1. NCBI lineage: Eukaryota > Fungi > Basidiomycota > Dacrymycetes > Dacrymycetales > Dacrymycetaceae > Dacryopinax > Dacryopinax primogenitus. The sequence continues at coordinate 700,594 of NW_024467216.1, read as the reverse complement.
GAGGGAAGACAAAATCACCTCGGTTATACCTTGCTCAGAAAGTATGTTTCGCAGATGCGAGACCATGTTTATCCGTAGGGGCTCTTTGCAAGTCACCAAGGCAAGATTCCCAGCAAGGTTCCTGACGGTCAGGTGTGCAGCAGTTCGCATTCTAGTCTCGTCCACCTCCATGGCAAAATCTTTGAGCACCAGCTGCTGGGTCGAAATACTCGCGATGGTGACCGATCGGTCCACTACCGGAATAATGATTTCGCGCACGGCACTTTCTATAGCGACCTGCACCAGTCGTTTGAAACCCTCATTTTCGGCATATCCGCCGAGTTGTGTGTTAAGAGTGATAGCGCCTTCGAGAGATGACATAATTCCTTCTGCTTGGAGGGCAGTCTGAGCGGGAGCGCCGTCGAGATGTGGTATGGTGGGATGAATGGTATCCATGGGTCCGAGCGCACCATATCCGTCCATAGGAAGACTCTCGATATCACCAACAAAATCCTCGGTAGGACCGGCATCGAGATCCAAAATGGGACGGTGTCGCAACAGATCTGTCGGCTCAACCTTCTCCAAGTCAATATCAAGGGCAATGCACAGGACTTCAATCTCAAATTTGAGATTCAATATGAGATCTGCTCCAAAATAGAATTCGGCCAGCAAACGAACAAGTCCAGAAAGCCAGGGGTTTGGAAGATGGAATATTGTCGACTTCGCACATTGTTCAAGGATCTTGCAGACAAATGGTATCGCCACAATGAGTCGAGAAGAATCGTATCCTTCCAGGAGAAGATTCTTCAGTGCAAGATTCCTATGTTTGATGGGCCTGTCTCTGGCCAGCGTCATGATACCGATCCATGAGCCCAAATTTTTTAGAATAGATCTCTCAGCAGCGGAATGCATGGTGGCCTCGGAGTTCATAAGTGTCCGTGCTTTGATGAGTGTTTCGTTCAGAACATGCTTCAGAAGCAAGGACCTACCGAGAAGGTCAAGGAATTTGATGTATAGTTGATGGTTGTTGAGTTCTGAGCCTATTCGCTGGTTCACCAAATAATGAGCAAACCATCGGCAATACTCGTCCTTGAAAATATCACGCATATCGCTCGATTTGGCTTCGCAATTGCTCATCGCAAGATTATTGACAATGAAGAGCATTTGATCTGCGGTTTCCTCAATGGGAATGGCCCCACTGTCTCCAGATATAGCATCAGGGTTGATGGAATGGAATGGCGGGTTAGCGAGCTCAGATCCGTCAAGTACGCCTTCCAGGTCGGATGAGGGAACTTCATCGAAATTGCTCGTCCGATCAGTCTGGAAGAGCGCCTGTCGTGCTACCTCGGCAATATCAGGTCGGTGCTCTTGCAGGTGGGGCAGAGCCAGAACAGCATGACAAAGCTCCTTCCATTCTCCCAACCGAGATCGGAAGCGCAACAAGGCCTGAACGCCAAATTTGAACATATTTGAGTCGGGTGGTTGACGCAATGCATCGAGGACATAGCGGATTGCGATACCGAGCGGTATGTGGTCGACCAAATTTTGGTCAATGATTGCACCGAATAGGACAGCGGTGATTGCAAGCTCTCGGGGCGGATAGACGGGGAAAAATTTGTACTCGTCGAATAGGGTGTGTAGCATGCAAGCAAACACTTCATGGTCACGAGTGGCGGTTGAGCTCTTGAACTCTTGCAGGATGTGCAGAACGTGGTCCACTGGTATTTCTTCTTCATACATTCGCTTGAAAATGGTTTCCGCTTCCGCCTCGGTATCCGGAGAAAAGCTGACCACCGTCATACCCGGCTCTTGGTCGGAGCCCGGTGCCAAGCTCATGAGACGGGGGTGCAACTGTAGACATGCATTGCGGATTTCCCGGAAGTACTCGATGTCGGCACGCGTCCAATTTGCGCCGCTAACAAAGAGTTGTTAGCGCATACGATTGCGGCATGAAACTTGTATATCACCTTCGGCGCAAAAAAGATATGAAAATCGCAATGGTCTGTGCATTGAGAGATAAGGTACGCATTTCGGCGCCAGCATCTCTGGACATATCGTTCTTCACCTTGTGATCGAGGAATTCCATGATGGCGTGCGTAAAAGAATCACCATGCACAGCGTAGCTATCCGCCAGCCACTTTTCGAGGTTAAGATATTCACGTCGTGATGCCAAAGCTGCCAAGTCCAAGGCGAATGGGAATGGTTGAACAGCGAGCAGCCTATCCAGAATCTGCACCGATATCAATACAATACTGCAGCAATACACAGACTAGGCTACCTTGAGGTCCTGAGCGATGTCAAGAATGCGCGTGACATTCGTTTCAGTACTTTGGTAGAAATCCCGTAAGGATGACATGAAGTACGCTTCATCCGATTGAAAAACGCGCCACAAGACCAACTGATGGTTGGGATGACCCGCCAAAAACACGTCCAACAACTTATCGACGTAATCTGCATGACTGGTGGACCAAGGTTTCTGAGAGAAGGCAAGTCAGACTTCTAGCACACTAAGCACAAGAGTTCAACCATACAGGAAGCTTGAGCAGTGCAATTTCCACCAACTCCGGACCAACTTTGATCGCTTTATCCATCAGCTCTCGAACCGCCAAACGAACCTCCAGCGAGTCGACGTCGATCAGACCGATTAACAATTGAACGAGGTCAAGGGAATTCCACGTGTGATTCTGGATGTTTCCGGTCAAAGCCTTGATCGTTGCACCAGCAGTTGCCATTTCGTCCACCGTGATGATACGGCGGCCCGGAAGCGAAACAAAGGAAAAAGTATCTGCTGGAAGTGAGAGCAAGGCATCCAAGACCCTTAATTGATACAGGGCGTTGGACCAGATGACCCAACAGCCTTTGACGGCAGGGTACATTACGTTTCTGGGTGATGAAAGAAGAACAGCAACCACGAGTTTGAGAGTTGCTGTGTCCACCAATTGACGAGACGGCTGATCGAATGACTGCATAACTTTTGACCAATCCAGATTTTCAGACTATAGACCGTTACGTGATAATACGATTGAGCCGCGCAGACGACTCACCAGCGTAACGAGTGCGCTAATGAAGGTGCTAACGTCCAAGTTCAACAGATTATCAGCCGCAGCATTTATCAGGTCCGAAAAAACTTTAATGAGCTGCACCTCCGTTAACGGCATGGCGTCCGTAACTCCAAATCGAGAGAGGAGAGCACACATGATGTCGATATCACTGGTCAGATCGGGTGATAAGGAGATAAGAATGCCAGCCAATGTAGCATTAGCCTCCAGCCTATTCGCGCGGTCAATAGAAAGCACAAGCCGAGTAGTCAAGTACTTACGGCATTGTAGGAATTACATCTACAAGGAGAGGCTTGGCGATTTCCATTCCATATCGTAGTGACATGGCTGATAGGAGACGTGCCCTGCTGGCCGGGTCAAGCAAAGGCGTTTCCTGAGGTGACTCCGATAGCAAAGCTATAAGAAGTGCTTTAGCTTCCTCTACAGATAAATCTGCAGTCTCGAATGAGGGCGTTTGCAGCAGTTGGACCATTGCTGTATTGAAATCTGCAGCAAACACGGCTTTGCCTTGAATGGCGAGATCACTTCGGCTCACACTGGCTGCCACATGAGCGGCAAGGATAACCTTCTCCAACGCACTTAAGTGGACCGCATTGACGAACTTTGAGAAGTCGAATACTCGAAAGACGTCGCCTTCTCCACGTTCCACTGCCTCCCGGAAGCGTCCAGCCTTGGACGGCACTCTGGCTAGACGGCGGACCTCTTGAGATAGCAACCGGAAGGGCAACGGAGCGGCAGGATCTAACCCACAGACCCGGATGAGCGACCGGATCACATGAATCTCAACCTCAGGACCATGTTGATCACATAACTGCTCAATCCCGATTAGCAACATCTAAGAAGTCGAAGGACGACATTTGCGCACTGAGCGAATCTCGTTCGAATTGCGATCGAAGTTTTCTTCGGACAGAGTTGACACAACGAAGTTGATTTGGGCACGAACTACTGTAAGATAACTGCTGTTATCTCGCAGTTCCCTACCACTCGAAGTGCCTGGGCTCTGAGCAGACGACATGGAGCCGTGGAAAAAGGGAGGGGGGTATTTAGAGAACTGTGTGGAGCACTGTTGGGTGGCGGGCGCGCGCATGTGTCCGACGACGCCCAAATTTGCTCCCGTCTAAAGGGGCACATCCCTCACTCCCTCAATCATAACTGTTTGCGATGGGATTTCTCGGTGTCGGCCAGGTTTATTAGGACGTCGCAAGTCCATACCACCGATCAAGAGGGGAATTAGCATACAGGATGTATATGTATATACATTGCAATGCGTTGACCAATGGAAGGATGCAATGAATATGACTGGCTGAACTGTCAGTGATTCTGCCACCATGCCTCACTTGTGGGGTGGCACGACCAGAGCTCGCATGGTTGATTCCCCCCAAACGACACAATACTGTGACATAGAGATCTCAACTTTCACACCCAAGTGTCATATCTCTCTAAGAATAAAATCTGATATTCAGCTTTGTGCTTATTATTTGTTAGCTTATGATAGTCACTGTAGTGTGTTTCTGATGGAATCAAATTACTTCTGTGTCATTTGAAAGAGCTTCTACCAGATTGGGCCTTAAGTCATGTTGAGTATGACACCCCAGTCGAGGAGCTGGGGATGCTTTCTTCCTTTGGCCAAGGGCATCAAATTCTTTGCCTGAATGCAAATACCAAACTGCTTCCACTTATTATTATTATTATTGGATTCCTTCATGTGAAAGTAACACAAGGTTCAAGCCTCATGTTGAGTGGCAATCCTGTAAGGGATAGATGTAAAAGTGGCAGTATGTATATCTGCAAAGCTGATTATTTTTTATGAGAATCCAGTCAAACTATATTAGTATTGGGGAGGATCTGGAGAGACCAGATCTAAGGACAAGGTGACAAGAAGGGACAAGGCCATCTAGTCACCAAAGGTGTGAAAGTGTGGAGGAATGTACACAAAGAGGTATATTGAAGATGACTTGAGAGTGGTGCAGGTGGTACAAGGTCAGGTAGCTGACTCAATATCACAGAATACTTTGGTCTTTCTGAACAATACCAAGGTTGGCATATGTATCTGTAATTAAATCCTCCAAATTATGGAACCCATCATTTGATAACAATAGTAATCAAGTGTCAGTTGTTTCATTAAATCATGAAATCACCATGTCCTAAGAGGCTGACTTAACAAGTTCAATTAACCAAATATGGCCAACAGCCAACCCTTTTACTACAGCACAGTACTGAGTTCAACTGCATCCACAAAAGACAGAATTGATTTGTACCCAGCTGGTTCCCACAGCTTACCATTCACAATCTACTATGCCATGTGTTTGGTTGAATCTACCACATAAAATTGTCTCTGTCAATGAACATACTTCCAACCAGCTTGCCTGGGCATAAGTATCTAAAGTATGAATGTCTCTGCATCAGCGGGTCAGCTTCTATTCTTAGGTAGGGAGGGGCCAAAACATTTACTGCAGAATAGCATCAACTGGGGTCAGGGAATAGTAGATCAGATGAGGTTGTGATAGTAATAATGATAATAATAATAATAATAATAATAATAATAATAATAATAATAATAATAATAATAATAATAATAATAATAATAATAATAATAATAATAATAATAATAATAATAATAATAATAATAATAATAATAATAATAATAATAATAATAATAATAATAATAATAATAATAATAATAATAATAATAATAATAATAATAATAATAATAATAATAATAATAATAATAATAATAATAATAATAATAATAATAATAATAATAATAATAATAATAATAATAATAAT
>NW_024467216.1:617735-694369 GCF_000292625.1 Dacryopinax primogenitus | reverse complement strand
AATAATAATAATAATAATAATAATAATAATAATAATAATAATAATAATAATAATAATAATAATAATAATAATAATAATAATAATAATAATAATAATAATAATAATAATAATAATAATAATAATAATAATAATAATAATAATAATAATAATAATAATAATAATAATAATAATAATAATAATAATAATAATAATAATCATAAATATCAATTAGAATTAGAAATAAAATTGATCTAACCACATCAAAGCACACCCCCATGTAATACCTTGTAGAGAGGAACTTAAATCATTGTTCCATGAAGGCAGGAAACATTTTGGAAGACACGATGTGTGAGGTTCTGATTCCCCTGATCGAAGGGAGGAGGTGAAGCTGACCTTAATCCCAGATCCGGTAAGAGCACTTTCACATGAAACAGAAGTAAAGTGATTCCGTCAGAAACGCACACTAGGGTCCGAAACCCGTGTCGCATTTTTGAGGGTCCTACCTGGGCCCTTACAATGGAGTGTACTTTTTTGTACACTTTATACACTTCTTTGTAGTTAGAAAATTGATATATTTTATAACCTTCCTATTAAAGTGTACCACAATGCAAGCTAGGGTCCAAAATCCGCGTCGCATTTTTGAGGGTCTTACCTGGGCCCTTACAATCAAGTCTACACTTTTGTACACTTTGTACACTTTTTTTGTAGTTGAAAATGAATTGACCTTGCTATTAGAAATGTGTACAAATGCAAGCTAGGGTCCGAAATTCGCATCACATATTTGAGGGTCTTACCCAGACCCTTACAATCAAGTGTATATTTTGTACACTTCATACACTTTTTTTAGTTCATTAAATTTTATTATTACTACTCTAATTTAAAAAATGTACTAATTTCTGTCAGGGTCTGTTATCAGCACCCTCCAAATTCCATGGGGGAGTTACTATTCATTATTATATTTTTTCATTAGAAACATATGGCACCTCAGTGTGAAACTTGTCACATTACTATTACTGTATGCCGTTTGGGGGGAACTGGCTGTGCGAGCTCTGCTCGCGCCACCCCCAAGTGACAACTTATCATCTCGCCTGTTCAAGTCCAAGGCTCGTGACTTCGTGCGCACTACTGTCCTGTACAACGCTCGAAGTGCTCAAGTGACACTCGAGTTCCCTCAGTCCACACCATGAAACATATCAAAATGCACCGGACACATCTGCATGGGCAAAAAGAACTACAAGGATTCGTGAAGTTGGACTAGTAGTTCTCTCGCATCTGTACTCCTTGTCCCCTCGGTCCCGAACGAAACCATGAAGAACATACACATGCTCAAACAAAGGTCTACCAGAACAAATATTTCTGCGAGCGCTCCAGCACTAAGGGAGGTGGGGGTGTTTCGCTTGAAACTGACATCTGCCTTCGCTTTGCCATGGTCGGAGCAGGAGGCAGTAACAGGGCATTCGGCTCGGAGGATGATGATGGCAATGCACATCGATGTAAGACGCTGTCCAGGTGTGATAGTGGTGAGGCTTGTATGGGAATCAGGACGCGCTGGGGCTTGGCGGGGAGTGTGAACTTGGGATATCCTCGAGCAGGCGTAGGTCCTTTCGAAAGGAGAAGCGCTGAAGGAGGGGGACGACGGGGCATTCTGACGACCTTCGAGTAAGGGTTATGTCAGCTTCTCGCAGGTAGGTCTGTTCTTGACGCATACACACCCAGAGAACGTAGTGAGTGAGCGTTTGACTTCCGACCAGCAGAAGTACGGTGAGAGAGCGGATGTGTAAGTGGTGTCTTGCGTCGGTGCTGAGATGGGGAGGGATAATATAAGAGGCCCCAAACGTGTGCCAGAATTGTGGGGCAGTGTTTCCCGCCTCTTGGATGAGTTTTGCCTACCATGACCCCTCGGGCGCAAATCCCTGTGACCCCAAATGCCGCCCCTAAGTAACCAAATAAGGAAAGCTGTGGCTGTGGCAATAGAAGCACGTGTCTCCGGTGAATCCAACGATGATGTTTTGCTATCAGAACAGACCTTTTCCAAAAGACAAGCTGGTTGGCATTGTGTATGGTATCTATTATTTTCAAGAACTGCTGCGAAATTCATTGCCTTGCCGTAAAAGTGCGGTGTTTCCTCACCTATGTTTACGATGGTGAAAATCGGTGAATTATTATACGAGGCATCCATGCAGAATTAATGTATATACTGTAACATAACTAATGAAAAAACAAGACAAAGCTTGCGAATTAATTGTCGGAATATGCTTTATAAACCGACATGAAGAGACCGGACCCTAGCGCATCTTGAACCACCATCTTCCTTAATTGGAAGGTCCGTGGTTGCTTAGGGCAGGCCTTGGGGTCATTTCAGGGATTTGCACCCGAGTGGTCATGGTAGGCAAAATGCGCCCGAAAGGGGTCATCGGAGGAATTACCTCCCTCTTGGATGTATAGGATTAAAGGACCTCGTGGTGATTGCTTCGTTGGCGACACAGAGAAGCCCTGGTTTTGAATCTCTTCACTATAAGCTACTCAAATGGTGGGCGAGAATATTCTTTGAGTAGTGATATCGTTGCTCCTGCTCAGCACCACGCCCGGAATCGATCTCACGTTGGGCAAGCCTGGCCCATTACGGTTACCTGACTCTCGCTCCTAACTCTCAGGGACTTGCTCCTGTTACGATGGACCACTCGTTATCACTGTCAACGGGGGATCATCGGTGGATAGATGCTCTCCTTGAGGATATCACGTCGTCGTCTACAGTGGCTCGCGTCGATGAAACGCCCATCGTAATGAAGGCATCAGCGACCTCTCAGCAAAGTTCGTCGCGTCATACTTCTTTCTACAACACTTTGGAGAACGGAACAAGCGAGATATATTCTGGGTTGTTCAGGAAGCGTATTCGACCGGGTCCCCAGCGTCTCGTGAGTTCCATGGCAAACATGTACTTCGCGTTGATGCCTGAAAGGCAGTGCTTCAGAACATCCCTGCTCATGCAAGCATCCGTCCAGTTGCGGCACGCATGACCGTCAGGCCATCCGCAGATGTATTGCATTTGCCTGTAATTGACGGCATCGCTGGAACACGCGAACCTGAAGCGGGCTCAGCCTTATCCCCCGGCACTAGCCCATCGTATAGAAAGACTGACTCCCTCACCGGTGTTGAGCGAGCCGCGAATTTTCCCAGCGCCGCTGATGAGGTGATGCGCACAGCACCCTCGCGACAGCTCTTCCAAGGTCTTCGTAAGACCGCATATTCGGGTACTACACATTGTGTTGTGGCACCTGCGCTCGAGATCGATGGACTCGGCGAGGAGCCGGGGGATTCTCAAACCCAAACATCGGATGTCCGCCGCATACTCCGTTCTTACGACGTTGCAGAAGTGCTCTTTGTGCGAGCGAAACTGCCTTTCTTACAGAGGACGCTTTCTTCTGGCCATGTCCATACAAGAAGCCGTCGCCGTACTGTGCACAGAATCATGGAGGAATTGATTGACATGAAGAAACGAGCTTCCCGTAACATTTTAACCTAGTACGCTTCTTGATAGAGTTGTGAATCTGCCTCATTCTCCACAGCGGTGCATTGCAGAGGCTTGCTATACGAGTGGAATCCATTCGGCTGCATGCAGCAGTGTTAGACATATTCTCCAGGGACCCTCCTTTGAACCGTGGTATGCCACACTTCAACCCAATAGGTCATTGCTTACTTTGTAGCTAGACATACCCGTTACTTGCCGTATGTGCCTGATGCTCAAACAAGTGCGCATATGACTTACATTTGACCGTGTCCTGATCCTCTCCAGGGGCCGCGTCGGTACTTGTTGACGAGCTTTCGCATCCGCCTTTCCCGTGCGGAAACCATGTCACCTCCAGCCTGTGATCGCATTCTAGAAAAGCACGAGCTTGAAACGATAGCGGCTCAATGGACCGAAGGAGAACCTTTGATTGCTATTCTCGAGCTGGACCGCTTCCAGGACAGAGCAGATCGGGCTTGCAGTAATGGACTTGGGGGAGCGCACGTCTTGGCGACTCACTGGGACATATTTACCCCGGATGGCGATAGCGATATCCGGATGTGCACAGTGTCTATTGTCTTTTTGCGTAAGGACCGCACAAGAGCGGCTTTCCAGCCGCCAAGTTCGGCTACGGCAGCCATTCAGTTGTACCATCCGGAAATCCTTTCTGCCCCAATCGTCAAGATTACACCCCAACGTCTGCAGCATCGTCCCGCGGATGTTCGCACTGTTTGGGCATATCAGTCTATGGAATCTTCCTTGACATCGCCTTCCTTACCCAGTCCGAGAGCGTACACTATCACCGGGTCATTTGGGTGGAGATGTCCCCTGTGCCCGCTCCTTCGTTCCTCTTCTTCAATCGCAAATTTCTATGCTCACGTTCTCACCCAACACCCTCTGACAAAGTTTAATGTGACAATGGAAGACGAAAAGAGAACTCGAACTGTATCAATGGTTCGGGTGCTAGGCGCAGCACCTTCCTCTCCTGAACTGCTACTGTCGGCAACGTCTACTGCTGGTGCGACGGCAGTCGTTATCGAGGCACAGCATCCTGAGGTGTTCCTGATGCCGGGGCGTGATCTGATGGATTACCCATCTGCAATAACATTGAATTGGGAAGCGAGAGAGATACGAAAGGTACGTTCACGTCACGCCTGTCAAAAACACCGTGACTCAGAGCAGTCATCTCGAGGGGTTGCTCAGTTCTGAAGAGCCGTGTCGGAGTGAAGATGCTATTCTGGCGGTGGCATGGCTGAGGTAGAGCAATTCATCTTTTTACCTTACGTTTTCTCACTCGAACACAGGCACTCTGTGAATAATAGGTAGAGTGAGTCATCCCATAGGTGGTTTTGTGTTCTGACTACCTCAAGAACAACTGCAAAAGGTAATTTCGGGAAGTGTGTTTCCGCGTGGCTTGCGGATCCCTTTCTCAAGGCTTTCTGTGATGGATGGCCAACGGCGAGAGTTGCGTGGCTGCAGGTATGGATTGATGTGTCTGGTCGCCGAATTCTAGACATTGATGATTCTTACAGCACCATTCTACCGATTTCACAGGTCGGGATGTGAAAACTATGTTATGCAAAAATGACGAAGACACTTCATAGGCATGATGAACGCCTAGCTTACATGCCATAAATAAAGGAGACTGATGTGAACTGCAAGTGGATGCTCTGCCTCTGTAGAAACCGCGGCTGCTCTAGGAACCTGTCAGCCTTCTGCTGCGTCGCCACTCGCCGTATCAATATGCCCAGGCTTGTAAACTAGATTTGTGACGATGTACGGCCACACTGATAGCTATATTAGCACCATCCCAATGAGCAGCAAAGGTGAATACCGTCTTCAAACCCGGGGTGTCTGCCATTCCGAATTTGGTGGAAGATATGGCGCATCGCATCACTGCCTTTAATCTCTTCCCAGTGAGACAAGAAGAAGTCCACCTCTACCTGTGGGCTGTGAATGGACAGAAACGGGTCTCTTTTGCATCTCATACCTTCCTGACTTCGTCAAAATGAGCAGAGAATGAAGAGAAGATTTCGTATGGGACGTTGGTAGTCGTCAAGCTCTTGGTGATGTGTTGAAATGCGCGCGCCTTCAAATCATGCAGGTCAAGCTCTGGGTGTCATCGTCAGCAACATGCTTCCAGGCTGACGTTCCCCGGGCCCAAACCGAAGAGCAGCGTACTATCAGCGAGCCTATATATAGCCTTCGCGGAGCAAGGACCAGGTCTATCGGGATTGGAAGCCTGCCATTCGGCAACCCAAGCTTTCCTTGTCTTGGACCCTTCGGATTGAGACGACGGCATCGGCACGCTTTGCGATTTCATGTTCGATGCCTCACCAGGTTTGGCCAGCAGGCCGAGGGAAGCCGCCGAGGCGGACATCCGAAGGGAGGGGGCTTCCTCCTGACGTGCGCTAGAGATGAGGAAGTTCGAAGAGAGGGGCGCAAACACAATTGAGTCCGTATAGAGCTATTCAGTCCAAGTCAGCAGGGACTGAGGGAAGCTGCATTACACACATAATAAAGAAATGCCTTGTAAGTTGCATATGCCACATCATGCACGATGACTTTGGTTTTCGGAGGTCCAGGAGGCTGATGGCTTGAATGGGCGATCTTTCGCTTTTTGGAGCTGCGGGATGACTCCACCAGAGATGTCGTTCCCGGTAGGTCTATGCCTTCATCACGCCCGATATCTGGTAACTCTGCTGGCACTCCGATTGTTTCAGCTCCAGACTCGGATTCATCGAAATCAGCTTCTGACACCATGTCATCAATGTCATCATCATCCTCATCGGAATCATCTGGATATCCGGTAACGAATGCACTGGTCTGAGGGCAGTGAGCAAGGTGATCGTTCTTGGGGTACAAATGGGTTGCTCACCATGTCTCTGCTATCGTCATCGTCCACCTGTGAATGCCCGGGTGATTCACTTCGACCAATGGATAAGCTGTGATCGTTCCCGACCGAAATTCCCTCTGCAAATCCGGAACTGAACACTGGAAAAGGAGTCAGCTCGAATGTGACCACTTGAGAAAGGAATGCTTCTCTACTAGTTGAAAAGTATTCAGCTCGGGAGAGGAGTTTGCGATTAGCCCAGATATGACGGGCTCGCCCGCCATTTGCCCGTGCTGGCAGGACAAACTCAACATCACTGTACGCCGGATCGTCCAGGATTGCACCGACTGCGTTGAGTAGGTCCCGGGGGACCAGCTGGCGTGGAATAGCGGATGGCGGAATAGGAGGGGTCGGTGAAGACGTAATGGTACAAATGATGAGGAAAGCATCCTGTAAACGGACCTGGTGCACTTTCAGCATTGCTTATTCCGGATACAGTCTCAACTCACGGCACTCGCGGAATAGTAAACAACTTCACGCTTGGCGAACTGAGCCCTGTCAGAGCGTTGAGTCTCATGCATGTTGATTTCAACTTCGACTGACCAGCCCCAGTTTGCTGTTTGATGAGAAAACGCGTGATCTACAGCTTCTTTAGTGTTGAATAATGTGCCTTTGTTTACACTGCGCTCGATTTAGTCAAAGGTCGAGGAGGGGCGATATAACGGCACACTTTCTCAGCTCAAAGCTGAATTTGTACAGACCTTCGCGCACCCATTTTCCGTTTATTGCACCTGCCTTCTCCTCAGCCGTAGGCTGCGTTCAACGGGCATGAACTTTGGGTAGCCTGGAAGGGATGCGCACGTACTTCACAGGACAAGTACAGACTCACATAACCTCCCCCATCACTTGTCACTCCCGAATTTGGATAGAATAGAATCTGCCAGCGTCTCCAAATTATAAGTTTGAGCCAGGGTCAACAAGCAATCGACACACCCTCCACCGAATTTGACACTTCGGGTGACTTTAGACTGTCGACTTTTCAGATCACGGAAACTTTTGAAAGGGTTTGAAAATCTCACCTTTGCCTCGCCTTTGCTGTGGTTACGGCACGTCATATAATAAGCAGTGCTCGGGAAAGTGGCAGAAGCACCTCTCGTACCTCGAGTCGAATAGCTGCTTTAGACCCCTGAGCGTCCACTCCAAGGTGATTGTGTTACTCTCAAGGTATTCGTTGTAAGAAGTGTCTCTGCGTTCCATATTGCACTGCAAGTATCAGGGAATATTGATGAGAGAGAGATGACAATGTGCGTGGAATAGGCGCAAGGTAGGGGTACGTGTACAGAAGACAAGAGGGACATGTGCTGGTGTGCTGGTGCAGCGTGCACACGCACCTATCTTGAGCGAACATGGTCCGTCCATGATTGGGATACATACCAAGCTACGACACATACTTGATTTATAGATGGCGCATTCTCAATGCGTTACTACAAGAAAATATATAACAATGAGCACAACACGACCAGCGTCACAAGCTATTGACTAATGATGGCAGCAATAGCACCAATGTTCAATGGTGTTGTTTCTGTTGACCTTGAAAGGGTCCTCCCCCTGTGGTGGCTGTGTGTGGCACACCGTCATGTGCTTGCGTTCTGGTCGCGTGATGGACAGTGTTCATCTGAAAATGCCTGTCAATTCAATAACCGGTGCCTAAGCTGTCAACAGCGGACGTTGCACCATCACCGACGGGCGTGTACCTGCCCAAACACTCTCGCACATCCAGTAATGTCAACGCTCGGCTCTCTGATCAAGATTAATCCAAATACCACTGGGGGAGAGGCCGCTGACTCATCCCCAGCGTACTGACCCCACGGAGGGAAAATCGGCGAGTTTCTGCCACACCCATGATGGACATGTTTACGCGCGGGAATGTCTTGAGCTGTTAATGAAAATCATTTAAGATCCGACTCTTCGATCCAATGTGATTTCTCTCGTCAATTCCTCCCCGCGACCTTGTACAACATGCGCATATACAACTCACATTTTCCTCCCTTCGATCTCTCTGTCGCGCGCTGCTCCGTCTTTGACTACGTCTTCAGTAGTCCCGTTCCTGGACATAAAGTCGCTTTCATTGATGGCACGAATGGCTCTCGACGCGTCACACGCGATGGCTTGAAAGAGATGTGTTTGTCGCTGGCGTATGGGTTACGAAACAATCTGGAGAAGATGGGGGCGCATCCCCTACATCGGGGCGACGTGGTTATGATATTCAGGTCCGTCATTCTTGTGGCCCTGGCGCGAAGTCTCAACTTGGTTATAAGTCCGAACTCCCTAGAATATCCCGTCATGTTACTGGCCGCCGTTGAGTCTTACATTTTGTGTATTCTCCTCAGCACTCACTCTCCGGTGGCAGGCTGCCGCGGGCATCCGAGTGACTCTGGCTAATGCAGCGTACACACCAAAAGAACTCGCTTATCAGTATAAGGACTCTACCGCGATGCATGTTTTTGTGGATCCTGTTGTGCTGCCAGTCCTCCTTGAAACGCTCACGAGCCTCGGAGTTTCTGATAAAGACGTACAAAGGCGCGTTGTACTCATGGCATTCTCTGACCGTATCGACGAGAAGTTCAAGGACTGGATCAAGCTGGACGATTTAATTGGAACAGAAAAGGCTGAGAGGGCGGCTTTCGATGGGATGCAAAGCAATACGACGCTATTTCTTCCCTACTCTTCGGGCACAAGTGGGCTTCCGAAGGGCGTGGAGACTACTCATTTCAATGTGAACTCTCTGGTGACCGTGGTATCCCCTTCTGAGATATGCGAATCCGACATTATTCTTGCGGTGCTCCCTTTTGTAGGTTGCGACCTCCCACTTTCGCTGATCACTGCTAAGCCTTCCTTTCACAGTTCCACATCTATGGGCTTGTTCAAGTGAGGGTCACTGGAGGGCGTGTAAATTGTTGACTGAGTTAGGATTTAGATTCTGATGTTCAACGTGTTTCGTGGCGCTACGACAATTATTCTTCCTCGCTTTGACCTCAACAACTTTTGCAATGCGATTGAGAAGTTTCATATCACTGTAAGTGGCATTCTTGCGTGCTTGTCATACCAAGCTCATCCTTTCTAGTTCGCATACGTGGTACCCCCCATACTGGTTTTGCTTGCTACGCATCCACTTGTGGAAAAGTTTGATTTCAGCTCTTTGCGATTATTCTTCTCTGGTGCTGCACCGTTATCAGCAGATACTGCTTTGCGTGCCCAGACTCGGCTGCGAGCACGAGGCGGAAATGTGTTGATCATGCAAGGTTATGGCTTGACTGAAACATCACCCACGTCCCACATGATGATTACGTGGGCGATCACCACCAAGGCAGGCTCTGTCGGCAGACTCTTACCGAATTTGCAGACTCGCCTTATATGCGAGGACGAGGAGACTGATGTTGAACCCGGCCAGCCGGGTGAACTTTGGATTAAAGGTCCCACTGTGATGAGGCAAGTCTCGTCAGCGTGGGGCCATGAACATATCTCATTCGTGAACAGAGGTTATTGGCGAAATGAAAAGGCTACCAGAGCTTCTATCACGCCGGATGGCTGGTTCAAGACGGGAGACATTGCAGTTGTTGACCAGGATGGATTCTACTTCATTGTTGATCGGAAGAAAGAATTGATCAAGGTCAGCCGACTCACCTTTGCGCGGTCACCTCACTAATCTCCTCCCACCCGGCAGTACAAAGGATTCCAAGGTGGGCTGAATGTCAGTTTAAGGAATGCGATTAATTTGGCGCTTTCCAGTTCCTCCGGCTGAACTCGAAGGTCTGTTGTTATCACATCCGCAAGTGGAAGATGCAGCCGTAATCGGCTTGATGTCAAAAGCCGAAGCAACTGAGCTACCGAGGTGAGCGTCTTTCGGCCATTCCACGCCTGTTTAATTCATTTGCTGTAAGAGGGTACATCGTGCCGAAGGGCGGATTGAGTTCCCTTGACACACATGCACAGTCCCAGCTGGCAATCGAGATACAGGAATGGGTGAAGAGCAAGGTTGCTTATGTGAGTTGCTCTACACTCTGGAACGAATTATTCACGTCCTACAAAGCATAAACAATTGAGAGGCGGTGCGCAGGCTAGGGTCACAAATGAGATGATCAGCTCTGATGGCGTGTTATTCTAGGTGTTGTGTGTATAGATATTATCCCCAAAAGGTATGGTCGCATGGAAGTTGAAACAAAGAATGCTCAACATACGACTAGTGCATCTGGGAAAATTCTGCGCCGGGTTCTTCGTGATATGGCCGTTCAAGAGGCAGAAGCAATCGAACATGCGAGGCTGTAGTGGATTGGAGTATTATTGGAATAAAGAATCGCCCACTTTTCCTGAATTATTGTCTCGCATGTTGGACATGCTCTTGGGTTCCTTGTTGTGGGCATATTCGTATGCCATTGATTCCGTCTGAGCATACAATGAATGCCTTCTTCCTCACAGAAGATTAGGAATGTAATTGACAGGGCTCCGCACTGTATTGCAGTGCCCTGCTCCATCAATCGCGCACCGCACAAAGGGCAACCAGAATCCTCATCTAATCGTCCGCCACCAGAGGTTGATAATGTCTGAGGACCTGTTCTTTGAATGCTGCAAACTGTCAGGTTGACTTCTTGGACAACAAGATCGACTGGTGCGTACCTTGCTGGCTACTCCACAGGTCTGCCGCATCGATATTGAGCGGGGAATCATTGTTTGGTTCTAACAGCTAGTCAGCACCGCACAAAACATGTCATTGCCTCGTGCTTACCTCCCAAGAGCGACTGGAGCGATAGGAGGATGGTAGTGACACTGTAAACCGCCGACCACTTATCCTGCAAGCAGTGATCCTGTCAAACGTGTTTGGGGGACAACAACCACATAACATTATACCTTTAAGATATCCAAACATATGTTGCCATGCAAATCGACGTTGGGATGGTAGCAGGGCGTTTCGAAGCGAATGATGGGCGCAATGAATGGATAGTTGCTGGGGAAATGGATCGAGATCTTGTATTTCAAATTCTCGTATACCTATTGAAAATGGTTGTCATTATATATATTGTATGATGGGGATCACGCACTGTTCCAGGGACTCCCTCTATGGTCCCAATCCAGTCAAACAAGTTCGCATCTGATTTCGGAAATGCGGACTATTCTGTTTTAACACTCGTCGTTAGCGGACGGGGAAAAAGAGACGTACAATCCCGGGCGAGCTTGACATCTGCGTTGACTGTTAGCATGTGTCGGTACCAACCTCACGCCAAATACTCACCATTAGCGCCATCAGTTCATTGCCCAATCGCTTGGTCACACTGCCCGTAGCGGACTTGCTATCGGCAGGTTCCTGAGCAGACTTAAAATTGGCGTCTCGAGCAGACGCAGGATTGTTGTGCAAGGTATCCATGTGAAATGCAATGTTATACAAACGTGAAGGAGGCCGTCCGCACTGTTGTGAGAAGAGAGAACTTGGAGGGGGCGCGGGACGCGGGACGCGACCACTCTGCCCCTTTATTACACATCACGTGACCTTTGACTTCTTTCCTATCACGTGTAACAACATTCTAAACACATTCCTTCCACAATGTCCGATCACGGCGAGCGTTCATCTACGCATACAGGGTTTACCGAAGAGTTATTATCATGATCCAACTGGCTAGCCAAAGAGTCTCGCAGCTTCAACAATGTAGTGCGAACTCTCTCGTTCTTCATCAACGTGTTGAGAAGTGGAATCAAGTCGATATTGCTTAGTGTATCGCATGTGGGTGGATGCGACTCCTCGTCGGTGTGTGTCTCGGATGGTCGGACTGACATCTCCGCGGTAGAATGGGTTATGGCAGTTGAAGCAGGGCGATGGATGTCAATGTTCGGGCCGAGCTTGAAAGTTGCGTTCGCGGTGAGATCTTTATGTCTGGGTGTCGGTGTACCACGGACATACGTTTGGGTATCGAGCCGGGAGGTACCTTGTTCACCGTGCCTAGAATAAGTTGCCTCACCTTGAGAACGAGCGCGGCTTCCATAATGACCATATGCGGGCACGGAGGTCTCATGCCAACGGCCGTAGTAGTCGTACCAGCCATGGCCTGGAGAAGAGGCGTGTTGCCAGTACCCCACATAACCTGGCGCAGCCCAATATCCTGGAGGATATGGATACCTTGGATATGGAGGCATATGCAACGGGCCACCCTCTGACGAGACGCTGTTCTGTTGGGACCGGGGAATGCGATAGTCATTACCGGTGGCTTGCTCGGCAACATGCCGTGCAGCTGTCGAGGGGGCAGCCAAAACAATATCTGAACTGGGGGGGCCTGTGGTCGAAATGGAATAAGACGTACTGGAGCTGGTTGGGCACATCGTTTGTGTGGAGGAGGGTGTATCGTAGATGGACACCGCCGGTAAGTGATGAACAGTAGCCCGCTTCTTCGCCAAACGAAGAGATTCCTGATATCGACGGAGCTTGGCCTCGAGCACTTCTTCCTCCTTTGCTTCCTGCTTGGCTTTGGAGGCAGCGAGGACTTCGTCGGAGACTGGCCCCCAGTGAATGCTGCCCCATTTAATAGCTCGCCGAGAGCTGATTGCAATCAGCAAGTCATCGAACAGAGAAATGGAGGCTGTCATACTGATCATCCCACATAACCTCCACTTTCTCGGTTATCTCGTCAACCTTAAGCAATGTGACTTCAAAAACGCCGCTGCTGAGACGAATACGAATGCGGTCGCCTTCTTTGAGCGCGAGCACGTTCTTCCTCCGCGCTTCGTCCTTTCTCTGCTTGGAGAGCACACGCATATTCTGATAGTTTGTCAGTGATGTGGCTAGGACCAGATATGAGTAGCGCACAGGATTGTGAATAGAACACAGTAGTTCTATCACCGGCTTCTGAATTGTCTTGAGCACCCTGGATTCCGCCCTCCGATTGCCGTCAAAAACAGTAGTTTTGGCGCAGATCGGGTCATCGGCGTGACGGATCTCAACTTCTTCCCACTCCTCCTTCACGTTAATATTCTCTTTCGGGATAGTGGCGTCCCCAGCATTATCGGATGCAAGCAGGACTGCCCTTTCGACCGTTTCCACTTCTTGGTAAAGTATTTCACTCTTGTCCAATGCGCAAGACACATGGAAAGCCCTGGGGCACTTTCCGCGAGTGCACTGGATTTTTGCGCCATAACTTTTCAGGGTGGGTTTGGTGCATGCCGCGCATTTCTGGAAAGCGTCGGTTGGCAGAAAAGCTCAGTAGAGAACCAGGCGTGCTTACAAGATCCCATCTCGCCTTTTCGATGACATCAACGCCAAATACCCACTTCTCGTCATCAAGCATATCCACCCAGGTCTCAGGAAGCGCAGCAGCACAACTCTCGTGTGCCCATGCTTGCACACCCAACATATGGCGCATAGTATGGGGCAAGTCATGCACCTTGATCAAAGTCTCCTCGTTCGAGCTGGGACACAATAGACAGGCCTTCGGGAGATGGGGGCTTGAAGATCTCGTGTTTTCTATTGTGGGTTTGACTATATCGGCTGCGCGGTTCTTGGTCTTCTTAACAGGGCTGGCAGCATGGTCAATAACAATCTCCTCGATCTTGCGTTTCTTCGACAGTCTGGCACCCTTGGCTTTGACGTTTTTTGCATGTTTCCCCTCGATCTCGTTCGCCTCTAAAATCAACGCATCTATGTCCAATTTGACGCTGTCCTTCTCGCATTTGCACCAACCCGCCTTTCTTACAACTTCTTCCCATCCATCGAGTGCAAAATTTGTGCTTTCAGCACAATTGAAGCCAAGATTGAACCCAGCATGATAGCCTTGCGGAAACGTGATGACAAACTCTCCCTGATGTTGAACGAGAACATTTGGGCGGCAACTATTGTTGGCGAGAATTGTTGGAGAGACCAAGAACGATTTGTGACGTAAGAATTGGGGACATGTTTTGGCATCTCCCGGAAAATATCCTATACCATAGCGGGTGAATTGTCGTGTGTGGTGGTCTAAGGCGGGCATACCTTTCATTGTCCGCTCGAAAGCCTTCGCTTTCTCGCTTGGAATGGCCCACCATAGCTTGGGTGCTCCAAAGTGAATATAGTTGATGCTGCAGAGATCCATATCCTCCACATGCCATGCAAAGGCCGCTCGCCACATCCCGAAGTATAAATATGGGGTATTGACACCTGGCAGCTTGCGGCCGGTTGTACCCAAGAGTCGTGACAGAGGATTTGGAAGGCTGGCTACATTCCAAAATGTAGTCTCGTCGGTGAAGAGTGACCCCTTCAAGTCGGCACCGTACCACGCAGGTGACCCGCCGTTGCCGATGCTCCGCCAAAAGTTCTTCTCGAGCTTAGCACAAACTTCCGGCGTGTAATCCTCAGCTTTTGTGTTAGATGGGAGCCAAGACCTCTTCGGATCAAAGGACGCAAAGAACTTGCGATCTTCTGAGACATCGCATTGGGTAGTTCCACCTGCGATGCTAGGCGTGGCCGTCGACGCCTTGCCGGGCGGTGTTGTGGAATCCGTCAAAAATTCGGGTGTCGGATGCGTTTGCTGTTCGCAGTCCGGTGCAAGATCCATTCTCATCTCTACTTCTTTCTCATCTCTGGCATCCTCATCATCTTCATCGATCTGCAGCTGGGCTCTATGATCATGTTTCCTCGGCGAGTCCTTATCACTTCGTTCCCTCTTCAAGACAGCGGCTGGACTTGGCGTACGATTTGGATCTTTGTCACACATGTTAGCCCACTCTCGTACGCTGTAAGTCTTGCGTTTCTCCATGTTAGACTGGTAGAAGAGTCCCGAGGTACCGATCATTTCCTGGGCAATTGGGTTGCGCAAACGCACTTCGGCGAGTTGAGGGACAACCGAAGGAAGGGAATCGTGCCTATTTGGGGCATGAGAATATCAGATATGTATGTGCGCTTATGAATTCAATGGAACATACCATTCTTTCGGCGGAATGACCTTAATTATCCCACTCCTCCGACCCCACGGTTCGAGGGCGGTAACGTAACCCTCGAAATCCTGGAACTCTTCCCACACTGGCTTGAACACTGGGATGCCCCTGGTTGCAGAAATATCTTCCTCGGGCCATATGCATGACCCTGGATCGTTTGGATTGCGCCAGTTAGGGCGGATGAAGGGCGAGGGATAGAAGTGGTCTGGTTGGGGAGGGACGGCAGACTCCACAGAGGAAGGACGTGACGACATCGGCATCGCCTATTACAGTTTCGGGGAGTAGTGGATGGCTATGTCGTGATGGAAAGCTACGCGTGTGTATTGGCAGGTTGAAGCGGAGTGATAGAATACGTGGCGTTCTTGTAAAGATACCTGAGCAAGCAGGGAATAGTCAGGTTGGCCAAGTGTGTCGGTGAACTCATTCCCCGACTCCGAAGAGCCGAGGTCATACATGGTCCCTCAATTTCATGTGGTTCCGACGGTTTCTTTGCTCCTCATACATATGTACGTTAATATTTCTTCATGTCATGCATGCCCATGCCCATTGTGACCGTTTACAATGCTGCTCTTTATCATGAAGGATATCCGACCCGCCCCAAGACATCCCAACAATATTCAAGGTTAACGATGATTGTAAGGTATCAAATCTAACACCCTATCCAGCATGTTAATATGTGCGTGCATTCCCAACAGAGAGCAGGAAAGATAATAATATTAATGTTGCCACGGCTCTTTCTGCTTGTGGATCAAGATTCTGAATTGTGTAATACTGAGGCGGCTGCTGAGCCATGCTTGGCTCGATGAGAGAAAAGGTAGTAGCCACCTACCCTCTCGTGGATACTATTCTCGTGCACCATTTTCTGCCCATATCGGGGCGGAGGTTATCCATTCTGAGTGCAGATTATCAACTCTGGTATCTGGAACAAAATATCGAGTCAGCCGTAAATGATCACTTCGTTCCAGTGTTGATACATTATGACAGTCACATTGTGCGCAGATACAGTACACGCGTTCGTAAGCAAACACCATGAGGTTATGTCGCGTCCAAAAAAAAGGAAAGCAGCCCCGGTCCCTCGGGGAGACCTCAATAATTCTTTAAGGTGGCGCGGTCTTTACAACTGACTCCAGAGCGCGGACGTGTCGAACTCTGTCGGACATCATTTCAATTCTCCATAAGGGAGCTCTCTCATGGGGGAGATCAAAGTCTAGGAGTCAAGCGTGCATTGTGAAGCGTCCACCGATACAGGAAACTAAACGAAGCTACACTTCGACAATCACAAACTTCCCACAGGCATCATGTAGTGAGTTGCTCAGTGATCACGACGGCATCGTCTACAATGGGGTTAAAATCATAAGCAGAGTTGAACCAAAAACGAGATACACACGGAGTGAGTTCACATAAGAGCAATGACGCTGCCCGTCAAAAGAAGGGCAACCATAGTCGTTTCGAAAGGCAGCTGAACCATGCAAAGAGCGCCGTTGGTTACTGCGGCTTGAGCAGAAGGACTAGCGCCCGCAGCGGCGGGACTGCTGCTGGTGGGGGCGGGGGCCGGTGCTGGACATCGACTGTCAGAATCGACCAATTTCGCGTATCAAAGAATCTACCAACCCGGAGCACCATACTGAGCAACGACTTGCGACGCCAGGAAGAGAAGGGGAATGGCAACGAAGCTGGAAAGCTGCATACTGTAATATCTTCTTCGGGGGATCGGCAAGAAGGGGGATATACCGAAGTGTGGGCTTGTTGGTGAGGCAAAGGTCACCTTTGGCTCGACGTTTTATACTTTTTGTAACCCTCAAAAGAATCATACGATGTCTATTCTGCCTCGTCCAGAATTGGACCGCTGGGTGCTGCGCAGTTCGCAGAAGTGAAGTGAAGATTGACACTCGTACGATATTTTACAGCCTAATACGAAGCATGTGCACCGCCCAGTAGGAGGGGGCATCCGCACGGCGCAAAGGTATGAGGAAACTGAATGCCTCACGCAATCCAAAGGACCTGTGGGCTCTCATCCGGCGTCGATCACAAAAGCGCCCGATATTATCAGGTCACCCCATACCACGTGAGAATAGAGTTGTTTCGCGGCGAGGCAGTGCAGTTCCTGAGGGATAAGAACGTACCGCCACAGTGTTGCAACATACGGCATTGTGCTGTTGGTGAATATTGCGCTCAAAAAGATAGGAGGCCTTGCGCCCGATACGACGTTCTTGTGACGTGCTTGTCACTTTGATCATGGCATGCGTGTTCTCTCCACTTTCAGTCAATATATGGGCGCCTCACTAGCCACAGTCCGATCATTCAGTTCCTTGTTGAGCGGGAAAGGGGTAGTAAAACACCTGAGTTAGCAGATTAGGTAACATTCATCGGCATTCCGCACCACGCCATCACCCGTGCTACTGCGGAGTCCTGTGCAATACAAGAGCTCCTCTCGTGCACTGGCGAATCATCAAGGGGTTCCCCAAAACCCACAAGAAGAGTTCAGGCTACTCATACCGCTCTGTTCGTTGATACTCATTGAATAGAGCCTCTCGGACTGTATGATAGATCACCTGCAGAATCTGGAATGTCGGCTTGACATCCTGCCTCACACAGTCAAATCACTCAGCCTCACAAGCGAGAGAGTGGCCTACCGAAAGCGGAGTGACTATCCGCACTGGTCGTCCAGATTTCTGGAGGTCAACAATAATGGCGAGGTAATATCTCATGCTAAGTCGGCTAAATCCTTCGTTGATGAGGATATCCGAAATTGAATGTGCTGGAAGAAAGGTGTCAAAATGACGACCAACAGCTGTACGTGATGTTAATTGTAGTCCGTGCGGCGGAATGATCAAGACAGATTCTTGAAGGCTGTCAATAAACATATCGCAGCCTAGCCTCGGTTCGACTTACGAGACACGGGGTGATTTATATTTCTGAGCAGGAGTAACAGCGCAGATAACACGAATGTCCATCGAAGCCAGATGGATGCCGTCTATGAGGTGTAAGATGTTAAGTCACGCGAGGCTCCAATCAAATTCTCACAACGTAGAAGAGCAGGACGATGAGACAGCAGAAAGCGCAAATGATTGCAGCACTGCTCAGGGAGAGTGTATAATAACGGTGAAGAACTTCAAATTCGGTTATGTTGTTGCACCAATGAAGTATACGCAGTCTGGCCATTGTATCCACAGTACAATGCCTGGTTGGCAAAGGGCAGACGGTGGTGGTTTTGTTCATGGCACTGGAATTATACTCGGTTTCTCGCCATGGAGGCGTGCAGCAGAGAAAAGGAAGTACTGACAGTATACCTACCTATGTGGCGTCTATGTTTGGCTCCGGTTGAGAGGGGCGGTGTACTCTTGGTCCCTTGGAGTAATTTCCTCCGGTGCCCCCTCTGCGGAGACGCCCTCTTCTTCAAGTTGTGTCTTCGCGCATCATCTTTGTGGCAGTGACAGGAAACTCATAAAGAGTTTAGGGGTCTTTCAATAATATTGCAGATGGTGTTATCAAGAAATTAGAATATATACTCCTAAATAGAGGCAGTATTTGAGGTTTATAATAACAACAATGTACCAAATTGACTGAGATATACTTTGTTCTTTGATTATGCCCTTTTTCCCATCCTATAACATCCATTAATTGTGCGACCCCTGAACTATTCTTTCTCACTGCCACAATGTGAAGAGGGCATTTGCCTCCGGAGGGGCATTTACTCTGGTCCCTTGCTATAGGGGGAATATTCTATGTATATCCATTTCTGGTCGACTCGAAGTCAAAACGAAGACTCGCTCCGTAGGTGACTGAGGCTGTATTATGGAGGACTATGAACGGTGAGCTGCTTATCACATATATTGCTTCATGACGCTTAGTGTAACCCCCAGACTACACCAGATCGAGAGTTTGCTCGACCCATCATCAGCGGCGCATTTGATCGTGGACCGCGACGAGTTTCGGAGCCTCTGCGTGCAGGGTTATTTTGGTCCTCACAAGTGTCCTTACACAATTCTGATTTTCCGTTGAAGGGATACCCGATGAGCCTTCTTGGATACGGACAAGGGCATGGAAGTACGTCCCAGCGCTTATGCGAGGCTTTCTCTCTGATCTAAATGTTGGCGCCCAGACTTCTACTGGATTTGATACCTAACGATAAGACGACATGGAATGAAGAAGACGAGAAGGCAAAAACCAAATATTGGGTATGTAAGATTTCGGGTTTCCATGATTCGCAGGCTGATGATGTCTCAGGCCCTAGTCGACGGTATCGCTGAGGGACTTGACAAAAAGCCTCCCGTGAGTAGAATCCTTGTCATGGCAAGGTTGATTTTAATTTCCGCGTCAGCCAACACGGCCTCTATCCCCAGCAGATCGCTCTCTGATTGATCTTGCCTTTTCGCTGCCCAGTCTACCACTGCTTCCAGAACCTGTCTCACCACAACGGACTCAACACGTCTCACCGGTTATTTCCATTACTACACCGGATTTGAACACAGATGAACTATTGCCGCCCACACCGATTGCACAAGTTGGGGTCGATGTTTGTCGGGGACCGAGCACGACGTTGCTTCTGAATCGGCTTGCCCTTGTTATGACTATGAATGCGACTAGAGGTTCTACTGTTGCTCTTCGAGGCACTCCATCTCCTCCGATGCTGACAATTTCTGCGGCGGACGACACAAATACCTCTCCCCCCATTTCGGCATCGTCACGTCACTCTTTAGGAAATGGAAGCATTCCCCGAACTCCTAGGTCACTGCGATCACCAGGGTCAAAAAAACCTCAACTTTCCAAGTCGGAACGCCGTTCACTAGCCTTGTTACGCATCTTGCACGCACATTCCATCCTACACGCTTCCCACCCGCCAGTCACGTTTCTGATTCCCTTAGTTTCTGCCCTGTACGAGCTCTGCCACTCGGCCTACAACTCAGCGGTTAGTTCCGACTCAGACGAAGAGGCTGAAGAAGTGGAACATGACAATGCGTGGGATGAGGAGGTCGAGGCTGAAGCATTCTGGTTTCTTGAGGCCATTCGAGATCGCATGGGCGATGTATGGGAAGTG
This sequence comes from Dacryopinax primogenitus, assembly GCF_000292625.1. NCBI lineage: Eukaryota > Fungi > Basidiomycota > Dacrymycetes > Dacrymycetales > Dacrymycetaceae > Dacryopinax > Dacryopinax primogenitus. The sequence continues at coordinate 674,065 of NW_024467216.1, read as the reverse complement.
AACGATGCATGTGATGAAATCTTGAGGACAATTGAATTGCGCTTAGCACGAATCGACGAACCTTTCGCTCGCGAGTTGCTCCGAAAGTCTTTGGCACCGTCAACCTCCGAATACTCTGTGTTCGTGACTATGCAATTTTGCCTGATTTGATGCCTTCACTGACATTTCCTAGGAAATGGCTGTCATCTGTCCTCGCAGCTTCACTTCCACCGCCGGTCCTTCTGATCACATACGACTCTCTGTTTGGGCTGCCGCCAACCGCTTTTGTTGCAGCGTTGATCGATGTATTTCTTGCACTTATGATTCTCTTACGGCCCCAACTATTCGCCGCTGGTCGTGCTAAGGGTGATGTGAAACCGAACCATCTTTGGGTTGGTGAAGAAGGAATGGAGGACGAAGAAGCTGCAAAGCGTCAAGGCGAATCGATACTGGATCAATATCCCATCGATGAAGTTGGCTCAGACAGGATTCTGCGCGCTGCGTCCGAAATAAGGATGCAGCGGGAATGGGAAGAACGCAGGGCTGCTTCTGGCTGGACAACAGAAGCGGTTGCTAGTCGTCTCCTACGTCAGCAAGAGGGCCAGTCTGCCAATGGTGGTGGTATCATCGATAGCTTCCGAGGCTTCGCGGAAACCTTGAAGCAGAGCGATACTGCTGCAAGCCTCTCGAAGGCTTCGACTAACTGGAAGGCATCAGCACTACAAGCTTGGAGACCAAGTCCACCGTCCCTGACGGCGGTGTCACAGCGGGCAGCTTCCCCTAGCCCACTATCACGACCTTCATCGTGGGGTTCCGTTGCCATGAAGTTATGGAACCCTCTCCGTGCCTCCATCAGTTCTCTCCCGGACGGAATCCCGCTCCCATCACCTCTTTCGGCCGAACAACCTACGCCTGAGCCACCTTCTCAGAGCCCTCAGATCCAGTCGGATGTGTCTACGACGACGTCAAGAGCTGAGTCACCTAATCCTTCTATCGGTTCTCCCCCATCAACCAGTCGCTCTTTGCCCTCCTTGCAAGCTGCGTTGAATTCGATCATCAACTCCACTCCAGCACCATCTCCTTTATCACTCAAAAAGCCACCTCCTAGATCCTTAATGCTCAGCGGCAGTGCTCGGCCTCCCAGCATCCAGCGGTATTCCAGGCCGAGGCTAAGCGAAGATCGATCGCACGATTCCATCTCGTCAACTTTTTCGTCAACGTCGCGGCGAACAACGTCTTTGTCAAATGCGTCGGACTCGGACAACCCCGTTGTCAAGTTGAGAGGTGGGGTGTCACCACGTTCTCCTGCAGGCATGGCTCTTCGACAAAAGCGTGAATTTTCTTCTCCCGCTCGGCTGGTCGCACCAGCCAATTCTGTCCCAGTCGGCATGGACATTGTTTTGTCCCCAGACTCATATATATCTAGTCCTTCCCTGCCGACTCCAGCGCCACTAAACTCGGTTGCGTCTGAAATCAATGAAGCTGTTAACCGCTGGACCCTATCCGATACGAAGGCCTCTCCTGGGGTCACGAGATCGTCGAGTAACTCATCGCTAGGTTCTGCCTACCAAGGATTCTCACCGCAGGTACCGATACCCTCACCTGGGTTGCGAAGGAACCGCCGCATCGCTGATCAGAAACCTCCGGGACTGCGGCTACGCGATACGAAAGCAGTAGCAGCAGATATGTTTTCGCCACTATCAAGCACTACAGATGGGGAGGAGCAGGGTCCTCTGACAGAGAACGGAGACAGCCTCCTTCCGTACGCTAGAATGTCTTTGGACGATGGCGAGCGGACACCGGAGCCGAAGACCCCCAGACCGTCTGTAAGTCTTAGACGCTCTCCATCACCTGCAGTCAAGCGTGAGGCGAAGAAGAAACATACAGACGATATGGTCAGTGAAGAAGAAGGTATGAAGGCCGATGAAGAGGACAATACAGAGGAACAGGTCGTAGGTGGCAATTATAACGACATCCTCAGCGCCTACGAAGACGAATGAGGATGAATGAAGTGTATTGACTATATTAGGCGTTCCTTATGTAGCTTGGATTTAATGTAGCTTAAATAATGCCCTGAGTACTGCTCGTCTTGCCCCGTGTAACCCGAATGTTTTGCTTCCGCGGTGCTAGAACCGTCGAGTGGGCCAGTCGCTGTCAGCGTCCTCTTTCTTACCTTCATCCTCTGAGCAAGTTTCTCACATAACGTATATTTTACCCCACCACTATCGCAATAAGCTTCCATGTCTGACTGGGACGCTAAACTTGTCATCGGGTCGAAGGCCAAAGTTCCCAAAGTCACACGATCAGAATCGGAGCTCAACTGTAAGTCCCACGCACTATCCACCATCCGACACTCAGTGACTATGTATATGAAGCTGCTCGCCGCTCTGGAGCCGTCGTTTCCAGCGACAAGAAGATCACTGCGGGTTCGAACAAGGCGCATGCAGGCACCGACCACCAGCGGATAGCCAAGCTCGACCGTGAGAACGAGGTTGCACCACCGACCAAGGTGGCTCCGTCTGTTGGACGTGTATGTTGATGACCAGACAATTAAGAATTAATCACAACTTGACTGTATGCGTGCAGGCAATCATGGACGCGCGTGCTTCACTCACCCCACCGCTGTCGCAGAAGGATCTCGCGCAGAAGATTAACGAGAAACCATCTGTCATCGCCGACTACGAGTCTGGTCGGGCTATTCCGAACCCGCAGGTTCTGGGCAAGATGGAGCGCATCCTTAAGGTGAAACTGAGAGGTCCGTATCACCATACTCCACATTGATCATCACATACGTACTTGTGTCTCACGCAGGTGCGGACGTCGGCAAGAAGCTCGACACGCCTGGGGCGAAGAAATAGGCGACCATTTTTGCCCAGGTGATGATGCCCCTTTCCATGATTTGTAATTTGACATTATGACTCCTTCGCTCTCACTTCATGCCCGTTGTCTCGTAAATCAACATTGATCATTATCATACCCGGTAGACCTCATGATAACCGATGGAGGAAGTGTTACAGTGGTTGCCCTAAATATGGAGTTGACTATGGACCTGCCGCATCGCCCGGTGCACCCTGAATGATGGTCAGTAAATGTGAAACGACTGTTGATGTAACATACGTAAGAAATATAGTCAGCGCTTTCGCATGCCTTGTATTCTTGCACCAGTTCATCGACGACGGCACTGTGCACGTAGTCAGTCTCTCTGAACGTCAGATATTTCATTCGTGTACCGTGAATCGTCGAATTCCTCCAGCCCGTTTTCAAAAGTTTTGAATTTCTTGTATTGTTCCAAGAAGGCATTGCGCTTCCGAAGCCGGTCGTACTGATCAAGGGTGCGGCGGAACAGCTGAAAATGTCCATGAGTGATTATTGCACTGACGGCTTTCTGTGCGACTCTCACCGAGGCGATGCTTGTGTGATTTGCCAGCATGAGCCCACTGACGCGGTGGCTCGAGGACACGTAGGGTGATTTCCTGGCCAGTGCGACCTGAATGGATGCCGGGCCCCAAGGGATAAAGTTGGCCAGTTGTCGCTCACGGATGCGGAGAAGCGAGTGATGTACGTCTGTTGGGTCAACGTCACCTTGTATGATATTGAGGATGGAAATGTAGCACGAGTCTTTGTTAGACACGGTTGAGACAAGGCGGTTCTTCGGCTGCAGTAATCGCCTCATCACGTCCAACACTGTTGTTTTACGGATCGATTTTGCCTGAATATGAGATGAGCAACAGGGTGGTGGCCGTTCCCGAAGTCCTACCTTGTCAACGTTCTCGCTCGTGAATGGTGTGTAACTCGACATGAGGAAGTGGCAGCGAGGTGTTGGGATGAGTGACGCGATAATACCGACAAGGTCATTGTTCATATATCCCGGATACCGTAACGTTGTTGTGCTAGCCGACATGACTGTGGACACCTACGTCATGGATTAGTTGAATGTATCAGCCCAGAATACCATGAATCGGACAATTTGGTTTGTTTGGTCATAGCTTGGGAACTGGACGTTGAGCCTATCCCCGGCAATTCTTGTCAGCGCAGCATTATCGAGGACCACAACTGAGTCGGCATGATTCACAAGTCTCTTGAGCGTCAAGATGCTATTGTAAGGCTGCACGACAACGTCCGAGAGCTCCTCGTTGTTCGGAAAGACGGAGTAAGTCTGCACGAGCTTTTTGGGGTACTTGTCATTCAGCCGTTCGAGGACGAACGAGCCCAATCCAGACCCCGTCCCACCCGCAATCGAGTGCATCACCATAAATGCCTAGGATGAGGCCTCGTCTCAGCTCCAAGTATGTGGGATCTGGCAAGCAGCAGGCGCACGCACCTCGAGTGAATCACTCCCCTCGGCTTCCCGATCCATCATTTCGAATATGTCCTCGTAAATCTTTTCCCCGGCCTGGTGTCCCTGAGCCCAGTTATTCCCGGCCCCACCTCCGTCTTTGCTCGTATAAACATTCTCTGGATTATACAGGCTCGCATAAGGCCCGGTAAGGATGTTGTTGATAACCTGCACACAGGTCAGTTCTGTTTCGACCACCTAGCAAGGAGCACGGGTACACGGGGCTCCAAATCCATCAGAATGGCTCGAGGAATATAGTGCTCGTCATCTGCCTGATAAAAGAACACATCCTTCCTGTCCCCGCCCTCGGTTGCCCACTCTTCTAAGGTGCCGTCCTTGCTGATCCCATGTTCTGCACAAAGACGCTGCCAGAACACGGACCCCACTGCGCACCTGCCCGTTAGGACACCCAGATAGGTGAAAGTGGGAGAGGGACACACTTTGGTTGCCACATTGGCCTATTTGGACTGTTATTATTTCTCGAGGCATCGTGGTGGAGAGGGGAGGAGGGATGAGGTCAGTCAGGGTCACGACGCGCTTCGAAGAACGCGTCGCGTGCATAAAGCGCCTGCCAACCCATTGGTGCTACATACACCATCTGGTCCAGAACAACTGAAGGAAATATCTACCCCTCGCAGCTCGCCTGTTTAACACGCTTTTATAATCTTGTGTTGCCACGAACAATAAGGTTTGAGTCTGATATGATGATCTGACCAGGAGATGCAATATCACGATATGTACACTCGTCTACTTTCCCTGAGGGGGTCCAATCCTCAATGGCTTGCCCCCTCCTCCCTGCACCGTTTTCTGGGCATCATCAAACCTCCTTACGATAACCTCACATTTTGCTGTTCTGCAAATATGCTTGCTCTCCTTTTTCACCTCGGTCGAGAAGAGAGTGAGCCCTGCAGCTCGCTCGACGGTCTCCACGGGCACGGAGAAGCTCTCTAGGGGAACGTTGTCGGGGATAGGGGCGTTGGGAAGTACGAATGCACCGAGAGAGAGTTCTAAGATGTTTGGTGTGACAGGGGAGAGGGGGCGAGAGGCAAGCACAACTTTTGCAAAGTGTGTGGGGACGGCGACGTTCGCTGGGGTGCCGATGACTTCGTATGACTGTTTAGGGGTTAATTAGAGGATGTGGGAAAGGGGAGTAGGGGAAGACGTACCACACGCCACTTGCCATCCGGGTCTTGATGCGGTAGGTAGAGGGGAACGGTGAACACAAAGACATCGGAGAAGGAGGATGTGAGCCGACGACACCAGTCCTCGAGGTATGCCCAGTCTGTCCCTGTCAGTCATTGGGGCCACCTCCGAGCTGGGGGACTCACAATGTCGATTGAAGCCTGCGCCTACTTGCGGTGCGATATTTGATAGTAAAAATGTCTCGTCCATTGCTGCCTCATGCTCTCTTAGTAAATTCATCAATTCAAAGTGACCCATCCTCTCACCTGGGAGATCTTCGCATCTGCAGCAGGCACCATATGACCCCTGTCGTATCCGCTCCTAAAATAGTCCGAGAGCTTAGCCCGGAACATCTCCGGCAGGCTCTCGTCTTCTTTGAATTGGGAGTTTCCACGATCCCCTCGCCCGGAGTCGTCACCGAGCCTGGTGGGGCCCTTGCCCAGGGATGCCAGGGTGAGATGCTCGGCTGTCCAGGCGGGATGACGCAGTTTGCGGTCGTACCTTGCAGCATAAGCCGTACGCTGGAGGATGTCTGAGATGGGGCCTACAGAGAAATGAGGGTGATTTTTTGTTGAAACATGGGTGATCATACCTGGATGTCCATACTTGAGCACATCGGTCGGAGGGTTAATGACCACATCAGTTGAAGGTTTTGGAAGAATAGCAATCTTTGGTTGAGGGTATGTATCGCTGGGTCTGGCAACGTCTACGCGGGTATGCTTGGTGCGAGTAACAGTCCATACAGCCCCTGCACCAGCGATGCATCCTGTTGCAAAAGCAGCAAGGTGAAGTATAGTGCTGCTAGGCATTTGTGGGTGGCATACACAAACTTCAGCATACCAGCCAGGGTCTAGCCAGCCAGTATTCGGGAAGCGCTTAGGAGACACGTGAAGGGCGTTGCCTGTTGACGACCGTCAATTCATACTATATAATCTGTTCATCCCCTTCAGTATATTTCCTTACACCTCTAGACGATACTGAATAAATACCATCATACTCATTGGCCACATTGGTATGGTTTATATTATGATGAATATTCTTGCCGGCTCTGCTGCTGCGCGTCGTCGACATGGCTAACGACGGCGGGTAACAACCCACCCTCTCCTTCACCACGCGATCCGCCCTCGTCGCCCTTCTCCACTCAACCATCTCCTTGGCGTCGGGTTCGGTTGCCTGTTCCTTCCGCTGCTAATTATTGCCAGATAACGGACAGCAGCGCCCTTTATACCCTCACTGGCGGGTCCCGCGGATTCCCCAGGTGTTTGCCCTTCCCCTTCATCCCCCACCTTTTTTCTGTCCCCATATCCCTTCCCTTCCTTCAGCACAAGCGCAGGCGTTGACCGCCCCTTCATCAGTCCAAAGCGCACTTTTCGTTCCTCAGCTCGGGCTTTTACTGTACTTCATCTTCGCTTGACGCGAACTTGCGCTGCGCTGCACACCAACAACGCCGGTCGTCTATCACACCAACATCGCGAAATACATAACCTTGACATCCACCGGAAACCTTCGAAGCAAGCATGATCTCCCGCAAACTTATTGTTGCCTGGTCCTTCCTTCTCTTTTGCCTCGCAGCAGCGGGCATAGTCTCCCTTGTCCTGGGCATCGTTTGGAAACAACCCAACCTCCTGATCAACCTCTTCATTTCTGTCTCCGACACAAATGGTGCGTCTGTCATCCCTCTCAGACCACGCCATACTGACTCTGTTCAGCTGGTATTGCCATGGGGGTCACGTTCCTTGTGACCTCACTCTTCGCGGTGCTCGCTATCATGCAGCCCAATGCATCCACCACCCTCCTGCATGTCCTTAACTGGATGCTCGTTGGAGTTGGCCTCGAGGTCGTCTCCATCGGTACTTTCATCTGGTACTATACCCTCACCGAAAAAACCGACTTCGACGAACTGTGGGTGATACAGCCACAGGACAGTATTGTCCAGCTGCAGAACATGGTATGTCTCCCGCTCGGGATCTTCCTTTCCTGACATCGTGCAGTTCTCCTGCTGTGGCTACTTCAACGGCACCGACCACGCGGTCTACCAAGGTTTCTGCGCCAACATGCAGCAAGCGATGAATAGCACTGGATGCTTCGTTCCACTCACTGGTGCAGCAGACGTAATGCTCAACGACGTCTTCTCCACCGTCTACGGCTTCATGTTCATCGTGATCCTCTTCTTCCTCGCCACCGCATGCGTGATCAACAAGCGCCTCGAGGCAGAGCGGTTTCGGAAGATCGACGAGAAGCGCGGGGGGAGTGGGTTCGTATAATCGAAGAAAGGACAGTCCGTACTCTTACCTTCACTCTTTTTGTTCTCTGCTTCAAACATTCCAAACGCGGTCTCATTCGCCTTCTCTTTGCCTGAATGGCCCCTCCTTGGTATCTGCTATAATCAACAGCGCGATGTATCCGGACGCTCTCTGTATCTCCCAAACCAACAATTCTTTATGAGGATCGCATCGCAGGACACCATCACCAATAAAATCCATTAAATGGTGTGGCATCTTTCTAATGCAATATCAGGGAGAGAGGACACAGCGCACTGCATCCCAGTATCCTTTTTCTGACTGCGATAGACGCTCTTGCACCTCCTCTTGCGTCAGCCACGCGAAGTCCTCCACGTCTTTCGTGGAACTGATGGCTTGACCGGCCATGATGTGGGCTTTGAAGAAGAAAATCTGTGACAATATTGGCGATCCTCAAAGAGAGAAAGGGCTCATGAAACCTGCCTTGTCCCCCTGCCCGGCCGCCGTCTGAGGTTCACGAGTGAAAACACCAACGGGGTGTCGCCCAACTATCCATGTGTGCATGTTAGGTCCACATTCTCTTATCAGATCACGGGCTGCTACCTATGATGCGAATATCAGTATTCTGCATGGAGGAACAAATACGCAGAAACACACTTCGTGCAGCGCTTCCCGCGCGAGAACCTCTGCCTGTGGGAACCTCCAACCTTTCCCCTGTGTCTTCAGAAGTAAGAACAAACTTGTCTTCCCTCTTCTATCCAAGCTTCTCATGTCTCCCTTCATATCCGCCTCACTTACCCTGTCCAAGAGCTTCACCTTGTCCTCGCCCTCTGTTTCCTCCACCTTCTCCTCTGCACCACGCTTACTCACCCTTGCCTTATCACCAAAAGCGGCAATTTCTCTATCCCTATCTTCGATAGCGAACCTCCGCTCGGCGACAGCACCTTTCTTGAAGTATAACTCTCCTGAAAATGGATTGGCGAGTGCGCGGGCGATACGACGGTTGTAGGCATAGTAAGCAGACTCGAATGATGTGCTTTCGGAGGTGAGAAGCGGGGAGCGGGTAAGGATCACACTGGTGAGGAGACGATAGGGCTGAGAGGAGCCGGAGGGGGTGACGATGACTGGTGCTGGAGGGAGAGGAGCAGACTGGGGTGTGGAAGCAGCGGTGGTGGTGGACTCGAATCGCCGTGTCGATTGAATGACACGATTGTCTACGATATTATTAGGTCAAACCTATGTACATAACTCATTTACGACTCACAAGTTTGTAGCCTTACTGGCCTTATTCGTTGCCTTGCTGCGTTCATTGTCCTGGTCGTTGAAATAAAAAGTCAGGGACTCTTGTGAAAAGCAAGGCGTGCTGTTGAGTGAATATCCCGTGCTGCCCTGTTGCTTCTCTGGTTTGAATAATATCCCGTTTATTAACCTCCACAACACTACTGATGGGCCTTGATCAGTGACACTCATCATTACGCTGTCATCGTCGGCATTTCTCACTTCACCATCATGTCAAATCGTATCGTTTCACAGCGGATGCTGCTGCATCTCAACCGGCGGCCAGCCATTACTCGGCGAATGGTCAACAACGCCGTTCGAGGCAAGGTCACCAGCCCCCCACCCAAGCAAAGCCCTGTTGGGTTCACCCCGACGGGAGCATGGGCACTGGCGACTATGACCGGTGTGCTGGGCTACTGGGTTTCCCTCCAGCTCAACCCGCCACCTGCCAAGGCCGTTGCCGCTGGTTCCTCTCCTGCATCTGTGCCTTCAGCCTATGGCACCTCGGATGACCTCCAGAAATGCTTGGAGGAGCTCCGGGCGGCCTTTCCCAGTGAACAGGTGAGCACGAACCCGAATGTCATACACGAGCATGGGTACTCGACGAACGCCCATCATCCTGCCGCGGATCCCAGTGTGGTCGTGTATGCGCATAACACCGAGGATGTCGTCAAGGTTGTCAACCTTTCCCGGAAGTACAGGATCCCCATCTCACCCTATTCTGGGGGGACGAGCCTGGAGGGCAACTACGGCTCGGTATGGCCATCTCAGAATCTGTGTCTCAGTGTTAGCCTTATAGTCTGACAGATAAACTACGCCGGGATCAGCCTCGACCTCTCAGCCATGGACAAGGTGCTCGAGATCCACGAGAAGGACGGTGACATGGTTGTGCAGGCCGGATGTCGATGGGACGACCTCAATGACCTGCTCAAGGACAAGGGCATCCCGCTGTTCTTCCCGGTAAGTGTGGTGTCTCTGGATGCGGATAAGCTCCTGATCGGTTCAAGCTGGATCCAGGTGCGACATGATGATCCACAGTGAGTCGGGACTCACACGCTGGCAGGTCCGGGTGCCACCATCGGTGGGATGATTGCAACTGGTTGCTCGGTGTGCACCTCCCTCAGCCGAATTACATATATTTTCCTCACGCTCTTATGAAGGGGACAAATGCAGTTCGTTATGGGACTGCGAAGGCAGAATGGTTCCTGAACGCGGTATGTATTCCACCTCATCGAAAAGGTACCTTCTTACACACATGACCAGACGGTTGTTCTTCCGTCGGGCGAAGTGATCAAGACTCGGCGGAGAGCTCGGTGAGCCTTTCCGCTCGAGGCGATCCGGTCACCGGCTTGACATTCTGGGCTAGGAAATCCTCTGCTGGGTTCGACACGACCAAATTGTTCATCGGCGCAGAAGGAACTCTTGGGATTGTAACAGAAGGCGAGAGTGTACCTCGCGAATTTTTTATCTATCCGTCTGACGCAACAACAGCGACTATTCGGCTGGCACCTCGGCTTCCCACCTCCGTTTCGGTGGCTCAGTTCCCTAATGTCGAATTAGCCACTGAGGCCGTTACGGAGATTCTTAACAAAGGCGTTCCCATCCGTGCGTTTCTCCGCTGAACAGTGTCACAGCAAGTAACTTCTGAGAAACAGAATGTGTCGAGCTCTGCGATGACAAGCAAATGGAGGCGATTAACCGTGGCGGATTCGCAGGGCGCAGCTACCCGGAAGTGGACAGCATCTTTTTCAAATTCCAGGGCACACCCGCATCGATCAAGGAGGCCTCGAGCATTACGCAGAAAATCTGCAAGGCGCACGGCAGTACCGGGTTCATCAGCGCCAAGAACGAGCACGAGGCGGACGACCTCTGGCATGCGCGGAAGACGGCACTGTGGAGTAATTTGGCTATGGTCCCTGGAAGCAGGGCATGGAGCACGGACGTGTGCGTCCCGATGTCCCGCCTCCCGCAGTTGGTGCAAGAGACGAAGGAGGACCTGGCCCAGCACGGAATTGTCGGTATGGTTGTGGGACATGTTGGAGACGGCAACTTCCACACGAGCTTGCTGTTCAAGAATGAGGAAGAACTGGACAAATGCAAGGAGGCCGTGCACAGGATGGTGGAGCGTGCTTTGGCTCTTGACGGCACCTGTGCGTCGGAGACATATACTCGTTCCCGCTTCGTCGCTGACAAAGCGCAGGTACAGGCGAACACGGTGTTGGGATTGGCAAGAGGGAATACTTGTACGAGGAGCTCGGGCCGGGGACTGTCGAACTCATGAAGACAATCAAGAACACCCTGGATCCTTATAACTTGTTCAACCCCGGCAAGGTACGGTCGTACCCGCTGTGAGACTTGGAAGCGAGTGCTGACGTTCTGAGCAGCTTTATCCCGACGAGCAACCGGCCTCGGAGAAGCATTAAATTGATTTCTTCTGGGGACGGCATAGACTGCTGTTGTACAAGGGTTTAATGACCATATGATGATATGTCAACTACCGTCCCATAAGATGGTGAAGTTATTCCTTGACGAGCCTTCGTGCAACACTCGCTTCTTGGTGAACGCCCCTCCCTTCCTGTCAGGCCGGCCCTTCTTCCTCCATAGCCAATAAGCCACCTTCCCGCCTGGTCTCCACTTCTCTTTCACGAGATCGAACCCAATGGCGTTCATGAGCGAGTTAAGATGCTCCGGCGTGAGGAACCTTGAGTTCATTACGCAGGGCAGGGGAAGGACCAGAAACAGGTACGATGACCCGGTGCCCTTTAGACAACCATGTGCAAGGGAGAGCATCTTGCCTGGAACCAACGTCAGACGCCGTGCTGAACTAGTGCGCCGACCATCTCTCACCTCGGTCGAAGGGCATGCTTGCAAAGTTGAGCACTAAGCTCAAACTGATCACGTCCCATTTCCCGTCGTTCTCGACAGGGTCGAGCTTGAGGAAGTCCTGTTCTTTGATGTCTGGATGTCGAGAATGTAAATCGATAGGCATGCTGTGGATCCATTTGGACCAGCGGGCGTAGTTGCCTGGATGTAGAGCGCCAACTTCAAGTAGACTACAACACTGTCAACGATTGTTTATGTCTCTCCAGTGGAACATACTCGACCGTCTCATGCTGCATGCTCCCGTTTGACTGAGTCATCCCATGGCCCAACTCCTTCAACCACTCCACTAAGGCCTTCTCACTCCCACCACCTCTCTCTTTGCTCTGCCCAATCACAGACATTTCTTGATACCCCTCTAACCCGCCCAACTCCTTCATCTCCCGCTCGATGTCATCTAACCGCGTAGATACCGAGGATGAACCCCCCTTCAACAACCGCGCCTTCTCCTTGAGCAGGACATGATACCGTCTGATGGTTTGGCGCGTGATATTCGCCGATGCGGTCGCAGACGGTTTATGCGCGAGGGCCGTCACGGGCTTCTTGCGTTTGTTTGGCGCCATGACGTCGGAGCCAACAGCAAGGTGAGATGGGAATTGGCGCCGTGATGGGCAAACCCTGACTTGAACATTCATCCCTAACTGGAATGTACAGGGGTAGGGATATTTTGCCGCGTCTGCCGCGTTGGCTGCCGCGCAGGACGGGCTACTCTACCCGGCCGGTCAACACACATTCTCACTCACCGTTCAATATTGCTTGAAAAGTAGTTTGGTAGACAGAACAATAACATTGGCATCCCCTGTTTGTTTTTTTGTTGTGGTTGTTTCATTAAAATATTGAAAACTTCACCAAATCGAGCAATCCTGAGAACACTGTTGAATCACGTGAGCCGCGCCCCCCTGCGCCGCTCACGTGATCGAGTTGCGCGGCGTTTCACCCACTTAGAATGGGATCTCTGCAGTCAACTTGTGAACAGCGCGGCACTCCTCGGAGCGGGGTCCTTGCCCCTTTGGTAATGACATCAAAATATCTTGTTACTTTTCAATGTAATCATCAACAATTTGCCCACACATCTGGAGTCCCTGTCTGCATTGGAATATTGGACTATATTATTACTTTCCACTCAAATAATCAGCGGCTTATTGATGTCAACACTCGACTTCCGCCCAATTGGGACCCTGACGCGGCCGCGCGCGGCTCAGCGCGGCAATTCCTCCCAGCCCAAAGTAAAGTGACCCTGACTTGAACATTCATTCCTCACTGGAATGTACAGCATTTCGTAGCCACGATCGGGGCGATAAGTTGTTTCCACACCGCTCTTTCCTTCCCAACCACCATGGCCAAGCGAGAATCTTCGGAAGACTGGTCGTCATTCTTCGACCCGACGACGCGTGTTCGTCGCGGTCTGTGTCCCGTTACCCTCCAAGATGGGATCACGGAGAGTCATGCACTGTACTTTGGCATGTCGCTCATTCAGGATGTGAAGCCATGCTGATGGAATCCTTTCAGAGCAGCATGGCTCCGGGCCTGAGAAGATAGTTCTCATCATGGGATTGAACTCGACGTCTTTCTCCTGGGCACCTCAAGTCGACTACTTCGCTAAAAACCCGAGATATTCGGTTCTGGTCTTTGATAACCGCGGTGTTGGCCACAGTGAAGCACCTAGAGGACCGTACACGTCAGTGTCACTTCAATAATAGACAATATACCCTGATTTTCTCATGTGTTTAGCACACGGGGCATGGCTGATGATGTGCTGAAATTACTGGACTACGTGGGATGGAACGGCAAGCGCTCTTTGAACATCGTTGGGCTTTCACTTGGGGGCATGATTGCACTAGGTGAGTTCCCGAGGCTATGTAAATGCGTCTCTTTAATCATTGAACCTAAGAGTTGCTCGACCGCATCCCGGAACGCGTGATCTCCCTGCTGCTTGCAGTCACCACCGCTGGTAGCAGGCTACCTTGGAATAACGTATCACCGGTATGACCTGGGTCATGCCCTTTCCGAGATCATGCCTGATAATGTTCGTTCTCAGTGGAAAGGTACATCAACGCTCACGAGAATGCTATTAGATAAGGATCCGAAGAACATTGTCCGCTTGGCGATGGAAATGATCTTCCCTGTGGAATGGCTGGATGCGAAGATCGACGGTGACGCAGAGGATCAGACCAATAGAGAGGCGATGAGACAGGTGAATCGTTTTCTGCAGTCCTCCTGAATTGTAACTGACGAGTGGACCTAGATGCTACTCGCTCGACGGGAAGTGACACGCCCCCAGACCACAATGGGTTCCATGTCGCAAATGGCCGCTGCCCTGATGCATTACGTATCCCCGGAACGCCTTCACAAGATATCCAAGTCGATACCCAAAGTAACTGTCCTCACCGGGGACGAAGATAACCTCGTTGCACCAAGCAACTCTTTGTACCTCAGCAAGCAGATGCCTGAAGCCGAATATGTGGTCTGGGATCACACGGGGCATGCACTTCAGCAGCAGTGGCCTACGCGGTTTAGTGAATTGGTGGAAAGGAACATCAAAGAGGGCAAGGAAGTCCTCGCCTCAGGTACCTTCGACGGATAATACTCTCTGTGATTGCAGGTGTAATTATTACATACTTACATATGCGCTGTTTGGGCAAGTACCATTTTGCTCGTATTCATTCAATATAACCAAGGGAGTCCCTGCACGCCCTAGGCAGCATTGTATTATTGTTAAATCTTCTCATTGCTTACGCTGCCTGACCCTTCTAGTTTCCATCATGAGTTAACACATATACCCTTGTTAACACCAGATCCCACACCACCAAACACTGTTCCTCAACACTATCTGTCATGGGTGACATGAATGTGTGGCATTGACTGATATTCAGCTGTGCGAGGGCAATGGATGCTCAATAATTGTAAACACGAAGACATAAAACTGCCGATGTAACTATCCTCCACAATCATAATCAAAAGAGACCTCATGATACCACTACATCCGCTTTCTGCGTGACGGAAGGCCCTTGAACCTCCTTTGCGATGCGTCAGCAGCACCAAGATTGAAGCTTCCTCCGACTGCAGGTGATTCTAGACCCGTGGTACTCGCGCCATCTGCGGTTGGCCCAGTTGAGTTGAAAGCAAGAGGTGGTGTGCCTGTTGGAAGACCGCTTGAGCTGCCTCCAAATGGCGAAGGCTGCGCGGTTGGCCGACTGAATGAGAAGGCTCCTGCGGCCGGTGGTCCGAACGTAAATGCCGACGGCTGTACGGGAGGCGGCGTCGATACTGTGGCGGGTGTTCCAAATGCTGGAGCAGAAGTGGTAGTCACAGCACCATTCGTGGGAGGTCCCTCGGATGATGGCTTTGAAAATGGATTACCGAATGGGGAGGCACCAGAATTCGCACCAGCAAAGGGATTAGAAGACAGGCTGCTGGCTCCACCGAAGTTGAACGAGAAACTTGGTGTGGAGCTCGGCCCACCAAAAGGATTAGAAATCGGCCCCCCATCCTTATTGGCCGAGCCTAATGCAGCACTACTAAATGCGGTTCCAGCTGTTGTGCTCCCGAAAAGATTTGCAGAAGGAGTACTAGGTCCGAAGCCCGAGAAAATTGGCTTGGACGGTGGCAGGCCACTCGGCGTTGTGGTTGCCGCACCAAGCGGGGTCATCCTTTGCTCACGAACAGGACTAGTCTCCATTTTGTCTGGTGACGAGCCCTGAGCGGCTGGCGTTTTCGGTTGTTCGGTAACTGTAGGTGCCGCACCAGGCGTGAAAGGAGCTTGCACAATTGGTGCGGTCTTGCCGAAAAGAGTGGCCGGCTTTGCGTCGCTGGGCCTAAGTAACGAGAACGAGGATTTTGATCCATTCGTATCGGAGGTGGTCAATCCAAGACTGTTAGCTGAAGCTTTCGAGACACCATCAGCAGTTCCAGCGGCACTTCCGAAGGCAGTACCAAAGGCACCGAAAGACGGTGCAGCTAATGGTGCACCTTGAGGGGCATCCTTAGTTTCACTCTTGATAGAAGTCACTTCGGGCACTGTACCGGTCGAAGGCTTAAGGGCTTCCTCTTTTGGTTTCCCGAATGCATTCCACGATGGTGGGGTTGTACTTGAGCCAAATGCCGAGCCAAATGCAAGCGGCTTCACCCCTACGTCTGCTTTCGGACCGAACGTCAGAGGGATAGAGTTCGAGGTTGTGCCGAATACGGAAGAGTCAGGTGTCGACTGCGCCGTTTGTTTTTCGTTTTGTCCAGCTTCACCCCCGGGCGTGGTTGCGACCGGTTTTGAGAACATCTTGAAAGCGCTGGTATCCGCACCCAGAAGGGGCTGGTTTGTGCCAAAGAGGGTTCCCGATGGCGCGCTTCCAAAAGGGTTGGTTCCAGAAGGTGAGCTTCCAAATGGACTGGAGGAAGGTGTGGAGGTCCCGAATCCCGAGAAAGCAGGTTTGGGCACCGGTGCCCCTGTAGGGGTCGGTGTTTGCTCGACACCCTTCAGCAGCTGGCCCGAAGGAAATGCGGTCGAGTTACTGGTAGACGACACAACTGGTTTGTCGGGAGAAGATGTACTGGCTACTAAAGTGACAGGCATTGCTTCATCTGACTTTGGGGTAATAAATGGTCTAAAAGGAGAGGGACCATTACCAAGGCTTGAATTCGATGAAGCAGCAGCAGGGTTAAAGGGTGTAGACCCCACAGGTTTCGCGGTGGTGAAGGAGAACATGGGGGGCTCCATCACCTTGGGGATCTCAGCTGGTTTGAAAGCAGGCTCTATTGGCTTAGGGTTCTCAGCAGGCGGCGTAGGAGGCGCAGATCCTGTTTTAAGGATGGCATTGAAAGGGGAACGCCCAGCCCCAACAGAGGTAGAAGGCTGCATCTCAGTCGGTTTCGGCATGCCAAACTGTATGCTGGGTCGTGCCCCGGAGATATTAGCACTGAAAACGAGGGAGGTTGGAGCAAGGCTTGAGGACGGTGCGGCAGTGATTGCGGCGCCAAACGGACTGGGAAGAGGTTGAACATGTGCGGCCTATGAGGCGGTCAATATCAAGCGTGTGTCACGAGAAATAGTTCACAGGCGTACTTTGTTTTCCAGACGCGCAAGTGCGTCCTTGAAGAAGTCCTTTGTTTCTGCAGGCTTGAACGACACGTCTACACTGTCTGCAGCCAGGGTGGGTGGCTTGAACCATTCGGCGACTTCTTTTGCGTCAAAGGATTTAGGTATGATGGACTCTGGCTTTTCAGGGTTCTCGGCCATATCATCGTCTTCATCGTCTTCGGGCATCCTGAAGACGTTGGTGCCTCGCTTTACTGGCTGAGACGCCACTTGAGATTGTTGCTCAACTTTCTTGCGCTCGCTTCTGGCCGCAGCCTCATGATGCCGATTAAAATTTTGCCTTGCCGCGCGAAGACTCGATTTGCCCTTGGTATCGTAAGAATCAACAACTTTGAATCCAGAGTCGTCAATAGGAACAGCAGGAAGGGAGGGAGGGGGAGATACGGCCGACAAGTCGACTTTCGGAATGGGTATCATGGGTTTGGAGGGTATAGGTAAGATTGTTGGGACGGAAGCCGGCTCCTCAACCGCCGGAGGTTGTTCTGATGCATTGGGAGCAGTTGCGACTTTCGGGGGGACCGCGGGTCTTGATGATGGTTCTCGGGGCGCAAGTTTCGGGGCTAACAGACATCAGTGTTGACCCTAGAATGTTGAAGCAACCATACCTTGATTAGGTGGCTCTTCGTCAGTGACCATAGCAATGTCATTCCCAACTTCCTCGACCGGACTAGCTTTTTCTTTGCCTTTCGCAACTTTTGGTGCAGGGCCCTCTGCAGGCGCAATAGGGGTGGTTTTTGAGGCGGGGCCCTTTCGGTTGGCAGGCCGAGCATATGGGTTCGCACCACTCGGTCTGTGCGTGTCGGGGATTGGAACGCGAATGCGAGAAGCAGGAAGGACAGGAGCCCGGTTATTAGACAATGGTGTGCGGAAAGATTCCAGGGCACGCAAAATCTCTTCGGCGCTATGGAGAGGAACGTCAGAGCTTGCGGCAGCTGCAGCTGTTATAATAAGATGAGCACGAGAGCCATGGGTATAATGACGTTGGATACACACCCCGCGATGTTTGAATACGTGAACGTGTTTCACCCTTCCGGATGGGACGACTCGTATCAACGCTCATCCTGTCGCTCATCACGCTGCTCTCTCTGCTCAGCGGTGCACAACTGTTCACCACGTTACGAAGCGAGCTTGCTCCCAAAAGTTGGTGAGATCCTCCACGTGCGAACGGACTGCGAGGAGTGAGTCCAAATCTCTGAGGCTGCGCGCTTGTCAGACGGGGCATACACACACGTTTGACACTTACCGAATCGGTGGATAGCATATAGGACCTTGCCGTATCCATCCGCGAGGTGTACGAAGAGGAGCGAGGTAGTCGACTCTTGTCCTCCGTCTCTCTTCTGTCCATATCCACGAGATCGGTTCCGGAAACACTGCGTTGGTAGCGAGGATCATAGCGCTCCTCTACGGTGCGTAGAAGCGGCGGAGGCATGAGATCCCGACTGCTGGCAGATGTCACCGAAGGGTGTCTCTTCTTGGCCAGTGAGGCAGCCAAGTCAGGAACATCCCCGTAACCCCTTACGGAAGGGCCAGCTCGAGGAGGACTATGCATGCGGAGTCTCTTTCGGCGGTATTCATCGGGTAGAGCAATATCATCGTTTGGACGACGTTTTGTCTGCGCCTTCGATTGTGGTTCACGTCGAATGGCAAGGGGTGATGTTTCCTGAACCATGCCGCCCTCCTCAGCCTCTAGCTCCATATCTCCTCCAGGCGCCTCAACTCTCGCTTCGGAATCCGTGCCTCTTAACCATCCCAAAGGATTACTGACAAGCCTCGCAATGTTACCAAGAAGGCTGGTGCTGCGGGTAAGCCCTCCTTGTTGCACTGGAGAAGGCGCGTAGGGGCGTTTCGACAATTGGGTTGGGGGTATTTTGGCTACTGGGCGGTCGTACGGCTTTCGATCACGCAGAGACGCGTGCGGTGCGCGCTCTTTGGGCATGATAGTATTGATACAGAGGGCGAGCCTCGACAAATGTCAAAGAAAAGAGAAAAATCAGAGCAGACTGAGTCTATGTTGGTCCCCGTCGCGAGTGGGTGTGTGGGGACCACGACACGAGTTGAAAAGTTGATGCCGCCAGTGCAATAAGTGTGGAAGCAAATCATCCTTTGTCAAAAATACCTCCGCCGACTCCTCCTGCAACTCAGCAGGTGCTTGTTTAGGTTTACAAATCTAGGTCCATTTGAGACCCCTTATCGAGTGATACTCGGGTTGCCCCAGGGAGTAGCAGTTGAATAATACTGGTGGTCTTGTGCACGGCGAATATCCTTTGATAAACAAGCTGCATGGTTCACAGTACGGAAGACTTACACAGAAACAGCAAGAGTGCGCATAACAGAGAGAAGCCTGATATAGCAGTCGAACCTACCGACGGCTCTTGACGGGTGCTTTCGTACTTGACTTCTTTTTCCTATCATCATCATTATCAGACTCCGCCCGCCCATTGCCAAACTTCTTTCGGTCTGATTTCTCCGCCTTCTTCTCCATTTCATCCCAGTCATCGCCCGTGCTTGCGTCGGAAACTTCACTGCCCTCGTCAGCACTTGCATTTTCATCGTACTCACTCTCGTCGTCGTCGCTTGATGGGCTTTCGTGGTACGCGTCGGATGACATCTGGAACTCTGATGCAGAGTCTGGCTCTTCAGAGTCCTCATCCTGTACATCGTCAGCAGAAAACCTATGCTCACAACGGTCTGCCTACCTCCTCATCGCCCCGCAGGAAGGCCCATCCACCTTCATTGAAAAATTCGTATGGATCTTCGTTGATGTGCTTCATGATGGGACCCCACTGCAGGTTTACAGGGCCTTCCGAAATAGGAATATCCATAGAGCTTTTATGACAGTAAACAAGGGCAAGCATAGTAATAAGACAGGGCGCACTTTAGCCATTCCTTTACCGGATCCAGCTCCGACATAGGAATTGAATTGATGTGCAAAGGTGGCTTGGTGAAATCTTGGAATACAATGACCATGTCGAAATGCTTGAGACCAAATTGTACACGCTCAAGATGACACAACTCGACTTCGTCCAAGGTGACAACAACGAAGGGCGTATCGGATAAATGAACCAGGCAGGTCATAGTTGGCTGCAGCCGAACGTTGGTTCGGGCCGGCACTCCTTCAAAGCTGAGCTCCCGGAATGGGATGTCAACCTCCAGTGGTTCGTCGCTCTGTGCTTTGTCAGGCGCCTGTAGAATCCATATGGTGAAGGAAACCCACGGCTTCTGCAATCCTGTCAGCAAATTGGTGAAATTCTCTATTGAGTTGCTGCCGTCTCTTTCGCTCCTCTTGTTCTAATTCAATCTCATCCTCGTCCCCGTAACGATACTTGCGCTTGCGATTTCCTGTTTCGTCGAACTGGACATCCGAGGCTTCACGGTAAAATTGAACATCCTATGAGTGCTCAGCAGCGAGTTGGGTGATTAACGAGGAAAATCTTACCTTCGTCTTTTTCTTTCCAATCATGATAGGACTCTTAAGGTGGATGTGGATGAGAACAATAAGCTCGTGATCACAAGGCTGAAAGAAAAGGTGCTTGATGTTGTTGAACAGGATCTCTACATAATGGCAATTAATAGGGGCAATGATTCTCAATAAACCAGCTCACGGATCTTCTGGCCGATCGGCGTGTGGAACCGCAGTCCATTCTGATGTATCTCGAGCTCGCCTGGCATCCGCTTTCCTTCCGCCTGGGGGCGAGCAAATACCTCTAGCAGTTTCGGTGCACGTTTGCCTATTGACGCGTCAATAGTGAAAAAGGCAGAACAACTTCATCGGCGTACTTTTCACTTCAATTAACTCCTGATCGACGACGTCCATTTTGTCCCGCTTTTCCGCTTCGAGCTTCGCAACCTCCTTCTTCAAATCCGTGATTTGACGGCATAAGTTGTCAAAACGGGCGGCATCTGCACTTCGGTACGTCACAGAGCGGATAAAGGTCTTATCCGGATCCTCGAATGGCTATCAAGGCGAAAGTCAGTGAAGAACTCAACCAGCAATATTGGGATGTGCGCACCGTATCCTCTTTCTTGCCAGCAATTTGACCCGGTGTCTGGAAATTGATACGGAGGTATGTAAAGTCGCCCTCGTTAGACTTGTTGGCGTTCTTGATGGCATTGATGTGAAAGGGAACCGCATATCCGTACACCGGTAAAAGTACGGTGCGGCTACGGCGGTCTACATGTATCTGCAGACGATGAGTCATATGTCGAGAGAATAGCCAGAAACCATGATTACTCTGAGATCTTCCACTTCTTTGGGCAGCGCAAGCTCTCCCTTGTAACTCGCGTATCGTTTGAATGATTGCTTTCCATCTTTTCCATCTTTGTCGCCAACAGCTTGAAACTTCTCCAAACCACGCTCGTGAAGTTGCTGAAAGAGTTCACGTTGGTGCACCTCGATTTTCTTGGCGACGCTTTCGTCCACATCGCGGCCTTCGCCGCGCGTCTTGCCACGAAATGCCTTCTTACCTGAGGTTGCACCTTTCACAGGTGATGCTCCCTTACCTTTAGATTGGCCCTTCCCATTAGAAGCGCTTGAAAGCTGCTTCTTGGTAGGCTTGACATCCGCGTCTTCGGAGTTCATTGCGTATAAGGCCTGAGAGTATGGTGCAGGCGAATGGGTCCCGTTGGCACTAAGAGGTGGTAATGGCTAGAGCAGCCACGAACGCGCCCCGCGTCTTGGACGGCCTTCAGAGTTGGAGCTCCGGAATCTAATAGATATCACGTGACATGTCTCTGTACACTTGTAGTTTGAAGCGAATCCACAAACGTACTTTGCCATATTCACTGGTGTAAGACAATGCATCCTACATACTGGCACATCAAAATGCTGTTGTATTCTGGTCCCCCCCTTCCCCCCTCCAATACTTTTCAAGGCCGAATATGAGCAACATTGATGACACTACAAGCGCCTCAGATTGTAAGCAAACAAAGTTTTGAACTGTGCAAAGGAGCTTCATTGTGTTCGCAAGCTGTCCCCCAATACCTTCAGTTCTTGCAGTGATGTACCCGAAGACAAGGTTCTGATACGCCATATTACATCATCAGTCAGTTCCAAAATGCAGTGAACGTGATTTATTTTTGGTCGCGTAACGTACATACAAGATCGTTCAAAATGAGAAGTGACGATACATCCAGATCATGGTGAATACACAAACCAAAAAACATCGCGTGCGTTCTTAACCTATTGTTAGAGCAAAAAAGGGAAGGTGGAAATCCACGACGTTGTATCATACCACAAATGCACCATTTGTCCAGCAGTTTTGATTACTTCAGGAGGGCATTTCCGCGCTCACAGGCCGTAAACAAAGGTCAACTTCTTATCGGCATAGCGCGTGGCATCCTTGTTCTCGCGCTCGAGCTCCTCGGGCGTCATATTGGCAACGATCTTCGCACGGGTATGGTTGACATAGCGCAGGTACAAATTCACCACGACGTAACCGACCCAGCAGCAGCAGAGAAGGACGAGGGAGATCGTGAGAGGATAACGGTAATCGGGTCCGTACTGGGGAATGTAGATCTCAGAGCCGATGATACCGCCGATGTTGCCCCACCCGTTGATGGCAAGAACAACTGTACGCTTGCCAGGTTCGGGCGTGTTACCAGCGATCCAGGCTGTGGTGATTGGCGTGGAAACGAAAGTTCCCATGAGCAGGATAATGAGGCCGCCGTAGCGTCCCTTTGTATTCTCCAGGGGGATACCAATGGCCAAGGCCAGCCCAATGATGACGACGGTGACACCGGCAAGAGTGTGGTAAGTGCGCTCCTTAAAGCGGTCGGAGGAGTAAGCCATACACAGCACGGTGATTGCACCGATAACATAAGGTGGGACGGTCATGAGGTTCGCGAGAGCTCCGGAGTACCCAAGGCCCTGCACATTTAGTCAGTCCCAGTGACAATGATTTTGGGAACCTTATTTGATGATCGCACCTTGACGACAACAGGGAAGAAAATGGAGAAGCCAGCAGGGCCCAGGGTGGCGAAGATGTTGCTTGGGAGCATGATCCACATCTTCCAATCTTTGAATGCCTCGACAACATCACGCCGCGAAAGACGGAATGTAGAATCGGTGTTGGCTGCAGCGTCAATGACCATGCGCTTATCGGCGTAGTGACGCTCCTCCTTCGTCAAGAACCATGCACGGCCAGGACTGACAGGGAGCCAGAAGGGAGTGACAATCGCGATGAGGATGGAAAGGACACCCTCGATAATGAACAGATACTGCCATCCCCACAGCTTGCCGTTGATACTGAAACATCCGTATGCGATAAGACCACCGAATCCCCCGGCAATGGCGAACGCGAAGTAGAAGAATGCGATACGGAGCGCGAGATTGTGACGCGGATAGAAGAGCGCGATGTATGACGTGGCTGTCGCGAAGAAACCAGATTCTGCGACCCCAATGAGGAGACGAATGGCAATCAGTTGTCCCTGAGTCTTCACAAACGTGTGTCCCAAAGTGAGGATACCCCAGCACACACCCATCACGCCGAGCCAGTAAGATTGGCCGACCCGCTTGCCAATGGACGCGGATATCTAGGAAAACGGCGTCAACCGTTTGTCGTGGTTGTAAATAACAATAACGTACAGGCATGAAAGGGACGTAGGTCGCGAAGAAGAGAGTTGTCGCCGTGTTGACCGAGTTTGCTGGGAGATTAAGATCCGTGATGAAACCGTTTGTCACCGCATTACCGACGTTGCTGCGATCGAGACCATTGAACAGGTATATCAGCGCGCAGAATGGAACGACCTTCATAAGGTCAGACAAGTTTTCATTTCGGCTGTATCAGGCTCACGAGAAGATCAAACTTCAGGTTGAGGCTATTGTGTGCCTTCCTTTCCTCAGGAGTGATAGGATGGTAGCCCTGCTGGCTGCTGGCTGCGAGTTCGGCTTGGAGCTCACGGGCCTTCGCCTCATCGACAGCTTGCACTTCACTGACTAGCTGCTCGACCTGGACATCTTCTTGGATGACTTCGTAGTGGAGTGCGTCTTCCGTATGCACCCTGTTACGGGTGACATTCTCCGTGTGGACAGGGATGTCCTTCTCAGATGGGGTGGAACTCATCCTTGGGGGTTGATTCAGCTGTGCAACTTCTTGAGATGAGGGGGGTGGCAACTGCAAGGATGCGCAGAGGCGACGACTAGTCGCTTATTTGGGCATTTCTTGTACTCTGTGCTTCTCTCAACGTGGTTTAGAGTCGCTCGAAGGAAAGAAGCCTCACGCGGAGGCGGAAGTTTATCAGGGGTTCACGGCACCGGCTTCCCCGCACCGATTGTCAATCACTTGGCATCCCGCCAAATTTGGGGTTGAGTGGAGGGGTAATTATCACCCGCCCCTTCTCGACTGCGACCTTGTCCCCGACTAAATTGAGATACCCCATATTTACCCCAGCCCCGTCTATGTTATCGCACACGAAGTTCTCTCAGGCTTCCAAGACCAAATCCGGCCTTCTCGTTGGCTATCACACCACTCTCAGCCGCAAGGCTCCTCAACATCTTCCGCCCAAAGCTGAGTCGGTGGTGGCTCCGACAATTCCGGCGTAAGACACAAACACCATTCTTGTTTTTCTGTCTGGTATTTTCTCCGGGGTGAGGTTTAGGCCCCGCAGGGACACGCGGGGCCCCGCGTGATCATTGGTAACATGGGACGTATGACAGGCAAGCACGCCGTGTTTCTTCCAAAGTTTCAGGACAAGGCACCCGATCATCGATGCCGAGTTCGAGTTTTCCCGGTAACCACACTCAACTTAGTCCAAACCCTAATGGCCGCCTGAGTAATACTACGGCTAAACCGGAACACGTGAACCCGCCTCCCCTCCACACCGCCGTGTTCTCATGACCTGTACTCCATGCCGGATTTACGCAATAAGCTTATATGGAGGCCTCAGGGGCGAAAATCCCTCATAGGGAAGCAAAACGGAGGCAAGCCCTTTCATGGAAACGGCAACCAACGTGATCCGTTGTGGAGGGGTGGCCCGCCCCTGTCGTTCTATCTTTGGGCGCGTCGGGACCCCGCCCTCCGGTATTTGGCGGCCCGTGTGAGCGCCTGTTCGCCGATTTCCCTGCTTAGCATTGCCGACCTCCGCCTGCTCCAACCAAATTTCTGGTCATCAAGTCCAGAACACGGCACGGCGCCGCGGGGATCTGACGAAGACTCGGGAAGTTTCATCAGGTGGATCGTCTTCGATATGTGGAAATCTCGGACGTTCGCTCCGATGGGCTCAGAATACATATATCGAGCATGTCACGCCGACAAGCATCCCTTGCGGCTTGATAACCTTGTAGTACTTGCTCGTATCGCCCTTCATCCTAGTCAAAATGTCGGCCTTTGTGAAAATGCCACATGCGCCGACCTTCGAGGCCGAGACGTACGAGTATAAGCACTATTTGGTGAGTCGATTGAACGTGCACAAGCTCCATATTCTAACCCCTCTTTGATGTTAGCCCAACTATCCTGTTCGTGATCTCGAGCCTCATGTTGAGCTCAAGATGGCCGATCGCGGTTTCAATGCCGATCCCGAGATGAAGGCGTTCCTCGGCGCTGCGACCAAGGTCACCAATCTGACCGCTTGCATCGGCACTGAGTTCGAGGGTATCGACCTTCGCCAGCTGTCCGATAAGCAGAAAGACGAGATGTAGGTTGATTTTCTATCATATCGGCTTCCTTTGATCGTTGTGTCACCAGGGCTTTGTTCGCTGCCAAACGTGGTGTCCTCGTCTTCCGCAAGCAGGAGATTTCAATCGAGGGTATGCTCGATCTCGCCAGGTACTGGGGTCCATTGCACGTGCATTCGACGACCGGTCATCCCGCCAAAGGCCCAAGCGATTTTGCCCTGGACGCCGTAGTTCGTAAGTGTAATATTCGCCAGGCGTTGATCAGTCTATCTGACTCTCACTCAATAGTCGTGTGGAACGACGGAACCAAGGATGTCGACCGCATTAACCATGACAGGCGTTTGGCTTGGCACTCTGACCAGAGCTTCGAGATCAACACCCCCGGCCTGACCTCTCTTAAGGTGATCACCAACCCCCCTGAGGGGGGCGACACCATTTGGAGTAACTCGTTAGTCACAATGCCGTTCTTTTTACAGTGTCATCTGACCGCGGTGACTACAGAGCGGCGCTTTTGTCTTCCTTCTCCCCTGAATTACAAGAGTACCTCTCCAAGCTCAGCGCGCTTCACAGCAGTGACCGTCAGAAGAAGGGAGCTCTGGACCAAGGCATTTACATCCGGCGTCCGCAAACCGACTGCATCCATCCCGTTGTTCGTGTTCACCCCGTCACCGGTATGAAGGCGCTGTTCGTCAACCCCTCCTACACTCGTCGCATCGTCGGCGTGCCTAAGGCCGAGTCCGATATGATCTTGAACTTCATCTACGGACAGATCTCGCTCTGTGAGGAGTTCAAAGTTCGCGTCAAGTGGGAGAAGGACAGTATTGTCGTTTGGGACAACCGTGTTCTCTGGCACACGGCCACTTACGACATATACCCATACAAGCGCCATGCTCTTCGGGCGACACCGGTCGGTGAACGCCCCATGAGCGTGAAGCAGTATATCAAGCAGTACGGCAAGGAACCCACTTCTTGGGACGAAGAGCGCTTGAAGAAGCTGGGTGAGAATCCTCAGGCATTCCTTGCCACCTATAAGGATCCCGAACCGCTGTAATGGTTGTATGTGGTAATATCTCTTCTCTTCTCCGCACTGAGTTTGGTACCATCATGCCGTAGCCCGTCTGTACGAATCACATGTGTTCCTTAGTTCCTTTGAGAATATACCGAAAATAAGGGCAACGCGAAGGGCAACAAAAAGCCGCTGGCGCCTCGGGGGATTCACGTGATGTTGTCATCACGATCACTAGCTCGGCGCGTCCTGTCTACTGTTCACAACTTGGCACCTGCCAACCACCAATGGAAAGATGTCGGCGCAGATAGACTTAACTCTGGACGTTCTACTAAAACACGAAGCAGAAGGGCGGGGACGCATACCCACGATCCAGCACTATATCAAAACGCAAAAGCAGTTCGCGCAAATATATGCAGCAGAGGGTCTCGAGGAGTACGCCAAGTGGTCAAACCCTGAACAAGTGCCGTCATCGGTTCCTTCTATCACTCCCAGAAGCCCCCTACTGGCCGCCCGAATTGATCGTCAATCGCATGAAGCACCGGTACCGAAAGACGATGGCGAACGACCTGTGACATCTATCCCCGACATCCAGCCTAGCGCGGCCCGGGCCGACTCACGGTATCCTTCGACTCCCCCTGCGAAGCACAAGTGTCAGAGGTTACGCCGTCACTACACCCCGGATGAGGAGCATGATCGTCGTGAGTAGTATGATCATTATGATTAAGGTCACTACTGACGTTGGGTTTAGGCCTCACCGAACGTCGCGAGCGTCGCCGTGCAAAGGCAGCTATCAGGCAGAATAAGTTCACAGGAATAAGCCCACGAGTACCGAACGAGACGATCAAGAAATCCGAAGTGACTCGAAAGCGAAAGAAAGAGACAGAACCATTGTCTTTTGAGGAAAAAGAAGATATTTCATCAACTGATGAGGTCGGCCAAATGAACGTGAGACAGAAATGCAGGAAAAAGAAGCAGAAAGTCGGCCCCGTTGCCATTGGATTGCTCAACAGCTTGGCACCTTCGAACATTCGGAGAGATAGAATAACTGTGTGTATTCCTTCGCTTCGCAATATTGCATTACGGCTAACCGGGATTCAGCTTCAACCACCTTCCACACTTGGCGTGTTCAACAAAGGGAAAGCCTCCGCAAAAGTGATGGTGAAGGAAAAGACGGGCAAGAAGACGCGTATGAACTTCGCCTGAATGTGATTCTCTGTTAACTCGCGAATAGGTGGCCGCAGTATTGTTTTCTCAGAGACAAAGTTTCTGGGTAAAAGACATCTCTCCCCTGCCTTCTCCAGCAGCTCATCTGAAGCCCCCCGGCACCCTATGAAACAAGTCTCGAACTACTTCGCCTTCCCTGGAAAAGAAACTCAAGCTCCGCCACGTCCTGCAGTTTCAGAACGTTCCTCGTCTTCCATCGTCTCGGCCTGGTCCCGCTCCTCGCTTGGCAAACGAACAGCATATATCAATAACATCCGTAGCAACGCGCAGTGTGAGCTTTCTACTTCGCCCAGACTGACGATTCCTCTCCCTGAGACGCGGTCATCCAACCTTATCGAAGCAGCAAGGAATTCCGACAGTGGCCCACCGTCTACAACGCCTCCTCCCGCCCAGGAATCACAGCTGGCGATCTCGGATCCGGCGTCTAACCCCAGCATGGAAAACGCACGTCTGACTAGCGACGCGCAACTTCCCATCTTGTTCTCGTCAAATGACCAGCCTGCTGTACCTTTTGCCCCATCCTCGACCTCTTGCGAGACTCTTGACATGCTGATCGCTGCTTGTGCGGACCCTGTTCTTCCCATCACCCATTTGGCACCACCTGCTCCTGATACAATGTTTGGTACAATCGCTCCCGATCTTCTCGGTCAAAATACCAACCGATTTCTGCATCATTCCACGTCTGATGCCGTGCTCATCTCTGAACCGTCGGATTGCGATCTCCACGTAACAAACGCGCTGTCAGATTACTCTCCCCTTGATGATGGTGAAGTCTTTGACAATCCCATGCCTCTGTCGTCTGAAGATTGTACCGTCGATCCACTGGATTTCTTGGATCAAGAGTCTGGTCATGCCTCAGAAGTCGGGTTGTGTCTCTTGTACGATACTTGCGCAGAGCAGTGCTATCAACCAGAGCTACAACATGACCATCTCCAGCCCCATATCAGCTTGCCTAGTCACGGGTATACCTCTAATCAGCCCGAGGAACTTATGCCCTCAATCGACGATCCATATAACCCTGCTTTACTGGCGACCAGGGATAGTTATCCGGAATCCAGCGAATTCGTTTCTGGCGCTGTCTCTGGGGAGCACTGGAGTTTATACGACGACCACTGCTATCCCCAAAATACTGGCTTGAGCTCTGGATACCACAGCTCGTATGAAACCGATAGCGACACAGAAGAATATAGCAGTGACATCCTGGATGACTTCACCGTCGGCCGCACACTACTAGAGACTGGCCCGATGCCTGCAAAGATGGACATGGACTGGAATGCTGACAGGCCGTTGTGGCCGAGATACCGTGTGTAACTCGACGTCATAACGCAGGACGTGTTTGGATTCTTTTCTTTTTTTTTTCCCTTTTTGCTCTGGCGGTACCTGAATTCTCTCTCACTCGGTCCCGGCGCA
This sequence comes from Dacryopinax primogenitus, assembly GCF_000292625.1. Lineage (NCBI taxonomy): Eukaryota > Fungi > Basidiomycota > Dacrymycetes > Dacrymycetales > Dacrymycetaceae > Dacryopinax > Dacryopinax primogenitus. Next base: position 644,827 of record NW_024467216.1, on the reverse strand, counting down.
TTTATTCTCTACACCATTGTTTGCACTAGGGGCTACGTGACCTCGTACCATAGGCCATGATTAAAGGTTTCGCTGTGAGCATTCAACGTTTTATCTCCGCAACTGTGAAGTGTTGCCCACACTCCTTGTCAGTATAACGTTGGTTGTGTTCTATTACCTCAATATAAGTGTGACTGTGTCTTGATCACAACTTATCGGCCTGTGAAAACCTTTGGCATTTAGTCTGCGGCCCTGACCGATGTGCGTGACTGTCCCAATCTTATTTCAATCTCGACTCTTCGATTCAAACTGCGAGGAAGGGGCCAGCGGACCATTCAAACACGGTGAGTATCTCTCGAATACTTGTCTGCTCCAAAGAAGTGGTTACAACGGCGATCGATTCTTTTTTCTCTTAATCCCCTTCGACGACCCCGCACAATACGGGCGATGCGATTCCGAAAAAGTATGTTTTTGGTGAGCTCAAGGATCTGAAAGGTTCTGCGCGATCAAGCTCGACAGGCAGATCCAGTCCAACCTGCGAAGCTCTAGGAGGCTGTAAAATGGGCTTCGCCCATCGGCCGCCTCGCTCCCTGGATGATACTGCCATCCCTGCCAGGGGTCTCAGTGTGTTTAGATTATCTGAAGTCCCTGAAGACCGTGCTTTGGATATATCCAAGCCGGCTGGAACGAGGTGGGAATTCTGACACACCCACTCTTCCGCGCGCCTCTGGGGTGAGGCTCGGATGCTGATCGCCCGTTGTACGGGCAAACGTGAATCAACAAGACACGTTTCTGCGACCCCGGCGTCAGGATGACACCCGAACCCCGGGCACCAAAAACGGAATCGTCGCTGAGCCCCTCAAGGCGCCAACCCACCAACCCGCCAATGCTTACCACGCCGGGGTCAGGATCACACCCCAACTCCGGGGAACAAGAACCCGAAAATTTCTCACCCTCGGACCGTCCGAACTCATGCTCCCCTACACTGGCTGTGCCTCATGTCCAAGCGGAGTTGGATATATCCAACGTGTCGACCCTAACCGACTTGGATAATCTAAACGCACTGAAACGTCTGTCCTTGCGGGATCTTAACTATGTAGGGCAGAGGTGTGTTCATGATGTCTGGCTAATTCAACTTTACTCCCTCATTTTCTCATTTTATTATCCTCTCGTTCTCTCACGGAGAGTGAGACTGCGGGGTGATGTCTGAGCGAGCTCTGGATGGTTTTTAGGCGCTCGTGCTGCAGTATGAATAAGATTGGCATGGGGGTCCCGAACGACTACACTGGGATCCGTGCGTTGGAAGACTATCGGCCGACAAGCCTACTCCTCAGTACCTTACACTCTACTCAAACTCGGACTTCCTTACCCGCGGTCTGAAAAGTGGTGCATCTGTCGTCTACGAAGTACTGACATCACCCACAACTTCCCGAAGCGGTCACACACATGCTCGCTCGAACGCCTATTATAAGCCCGGCCTAGCCCTAGGGCCAGACCACTGAGAGAAATAACCTTTAGCTGTAAACTTCAGGGGTCCAATGTTATTCCATCGTCAAGAACCACCCCAGTATTACCGACTCATGCGGGGACAGCGGATTAACCAGGACAAACAGCTCGGAATAATTTCTGTCTCGGGTGGCCCCGGAGCCGAACGCCTAACGGAGTAAACACACTCCGGTAAAATTGTCGATTAAGGTTTGCCGGAGACTCCAAGTTTTCCCCTGCGGGGCTCGGCACAGCTTATCGCCGCGGAAGAAGGTCGGCTCCGAGCTGTTACATGTTCGGGGATAAAGCCTGTGCGGCCCGAAGCGGAGGAATTTTCTGGGGTTGTTGTATCAGGGCTGTTCAAACAAGGGCGTGTTCTTCAACTGATCTCTGACCAACTTTCCACTCCTCTGTGCTCTTGTGTGCCTTACTTTGTTAACCCTGGCTGTTCCCCACATTTAATTCGAGGGTGCCCCTGATGGTCTGGCGCCATGGTTAATCAATAATATCCTTCCTGCCGCTGGCGTAATGGGCGCTCTCCTCATGCCGTGCTGTACTTGCCGACTCACCCCGCAGTGTCTAGGCCGGCCTAAGCTGCAACACACGCAACAAAGATAACTGGGGTGTGTCCTTAACTTCAATTACAGGTTTTGATTTGTTTAGCCTCGAACGAGTGAGGGATTTCGGGGTTGCTCCTCTATGCTGCTTAGGACGTTCCATGTTTATGGTGGGGCGGCAAATCGCTGCTCTTGAGCCAGAAATGCGTATATAAGCGCACTATTCAACGCAGACGAACAGCATCGACCTCCTCAGCCTCCCAGCCAGTCGCACATCGTCCGAGCTCTCATATCAAAGCACACTATGTACTCCCTCGTCGCTCTCCTGCTCGCCTCTCTGGCTCTGGCCCTCCCCGCTCCTCAGGCCTCCTCCTCCTCCCTCGAGCCCACCGTCTTCACCGGCCGCGCAACATGGTTCGAAGTAGGCCTCGGCGCTTGCGGGTACACGGACACCGATGCAGACTACGTCGTCGCCCTGAACGCGCCCCAGTACACATCAGGCGACTTCTGCAATCGTTTCCTGCTCGTTTCCAACTCCGATACGGGTGCCAGCGCGGTCGCAAAAGTGAGGGACGAGTGCCCCGGGTGCGCGGAGGGGAGCTTGGACATGAGCCCGGACTTGTTTAAGGCTCTGAGCTCGGGAGGGTTGGACGAGGGCGTGTTCCCTATCTCGTGGCAGTTTTACGAGAACGGATGGCAACCGGCCAACTAGACTAGGCGCAAGAAGGCATCGCGATAGCGTCATTAACCAACGACTCAACGGCATTTCTTCATCGCACTTCAACGTACACATCTATCAGCGCATCGCATCGCATCGACGCCGCGATCGCCACACAAAACTGTTCAAAATCAAATAGCGAGATAATCGCTTGTATGCCACACTAGTTGTGTATCTTAGAGGGCTGTATATATTGGGTATTGATATATTTGGAATAGATGATGAATAGACACTCTTCATGCATCACGCGTCGTGCAATACACTACCCTTATTAGCAACTCTGGCGATCCACATGCCCTATCGTACATGTAGAGGAAACACACAGAACTAAGGATACGCAATCCATGACAGCATTCGTATGCCACAATGTCAATCGCGCATATCGGACATGTTTTTCTCCTGTATTTGGAGAAACGCCGATATGCGCCATCTTACTCCTATGATTTGGAGCGCTACAGCTTAGCCTTCGGGGCTGATTCCATATCGCGAAGCACACGCCGGAGGATCTTTCCCGATGCACTGTCAGGTATGAGTATCAACATCCTCTCTCCGAGCAAACACAAACCCTTTCGGAATAGTCTCGATACACACCACACCTATAAAGGGCATCAGCTAATTATCCGTAGACGGGGAAGAGCACGTACCGCCTCTCAAGTACTTGTGCTGCGGAAGATGAGTATTTTGCCCGGATGCAGTAGGCTAACTCACATGAGCGACCTTGCCCTTCACCCATTCCTGTACCTCACTGGATAGCTTTGCCTGTCCCCGTGCATCGAGGGTGCCCAGTCCACCTTTGGGTACGATGTATCCCCTGACGGCGATCAGCTTGGGCAAATATGAGATGTAAGGACCGCTCACCTTGGTACTTCAGTGGCTTCAGCTTCTGACATCAGGCCGATGACAGCTGCGTCTTGCACTTTTGGATGGGATAACAATAGACCTTCGAGTTCAGCGGGGGCAACTGCGAACGCGTTTCAATCACTACACCCCACAAATTGGCATTGAGCGCACCTTGGGATCCCTTATACTTTGGGGACAGAGGTCAACGATCGGCAACAATGGGTAAAGTTGGCATACCTTGATCAACTCTTTCTTTCTATCAACAACGAAGTAGAACCCATCTTCATCAATAACGGCAATGTCTCCCGTCTTAAACCAGCCATCGGGCGTGATAGTCGCTTTGGTAGCCTTTTCATTTCGCCAATATCCCCTGTTCACAGATGAGAACTTTTCATGACCGCTACACCAACGGACTCGCCTCATGACAGTGGGACCTTTGATCCAAAGCTCACCTGGCTGGCCGGGTTCAACGTCGGTCTGCTCGTCCTCGCCTACAATGCGAGTCTGCATATTCGGTAAAGCTCTGCCGATAGAGCCTGCCTTAGGCTTGATTGCCCACGTAATCATGAGATGCGAAGTGGAAGTCGTTTCAGTCAAGCCATAACCTTGCATGATCAATACGTTTCCACCGCCTCGTGCTCGCAGGCGATTCTGGGCACGCAACGCGAGATCTGCTGATAGTGGTGCAGCGCCAGAGAAGAATAAGCGCAAAGAGCTGAAGTCAAATTTGTCCACAAGCGGGTGCGTGGCAAGCAATACCAGTATGGGAGGTACGACGTAGGCGAACTAGATAGAGTGAGCTTGGTGTCATGGCTATACAAGGACACGCTACTGACCGTAATGCGGAACTTTTCAATTGTGCGGCAAAAGCTGTTCAGTTCAAAACGCGGAAGAATGACCGTCGGGGAGCCACGAAATATGTTGAACATCAGACTCTGAGACCCGATTCAGTCAACAGCTTGCGCAACCATCGATAACACTCACTTGAACAAGCCCATAGATGTGGAACTGTAGAAAGAAAGTTTAGCAGCGATTAGCGCAAGTGGAAGGTCACAACATACGAAAGGTAGTATGGCAAGAATAGTGTCGGAGTCGTATATCTCAGAAACAGACACTGTGGTTACAATCGAGTTCACATTGAAGTGAGTAGTCTCCACGCCCTTCGGAAGCCCACTTGTGCCGGAAGAGTAGGGAAGAAACAGAGTCGTATTGCTTTGCATGCCGTCGAAAGGCTCGGGCTCGGCTTTCTGCGGTCCAATTAAGTCGTCTAGTTTGATCCAGTTTTTCAGGCTCTCGTCAATACGGTCCGAAAACGCCATGAGTACAATGCGTCTTTTTGCCTCGTCCTCGGAGACCCCAATGCTCTTGAATGTTTGAAGAACGGTTGGGAGCAAAGTAGGATCGACGAAAACATGCTTCGAGGTTGAGTTGGTGTACTGATAAGCGAGTTCTTGCGCCGTGAAGGTAGCATTTGTGGGAGATACAATAATGCCCGCAGCAGTCTGCCACTGGAGTATGAGTCTTACGAATAGTAACGAGAATAGAGAACTCAACGGCAGCCAGTAACATGACGGGATACTCTAAGGTGTTGGGGCTAATAACCAAGTCAATATCTCTTTGCGATGATACCATAAGATCACGCACCTGAATACCGTGACTACGTCGCCCCGACGCAGGGGATGGGCGCCCTTCTTCGCCAGGCTGTTCCGTAACCCATACGCCAGCGACAGACACATCTCTTTCAAGGCATCGCGTGTTAGGCGTCGTGAACCGTTCGTTCCATCAATGAAAGCGACCTTGTTACCAGGAATAGGACCACTGAAAACGTGGTCAAAGACAGAGCGGCGCGCAAATGAAAGATCAAGGGGAGGGAAATGTGAGTTGTATACGTGCATGTTGTGGAAAGTGGCTCAAGGGGATAAACAAGAGAACGAAAACACGAACACAAAGCAGACTTATAAGGACTCCCCGGCCAACCCCCATATCGATGTAGTATTTCGGAGAAACTTCCCTCCTCGAGGCGTTCAGACGGTACGCTGGGCCCTACATAGTGGTTTGAATGAAAGGCTGTATCAAATAAGAGTAACGTACCTCGGTGATGCCCGTAGCACACTTTGTCAGAGTAAATGCCAAGTGTTTTCACTGTGATCGGGGCCCACTAAAGGGTTCAGACCAACAGAAGCACCGCATCAGGCATGTAATCCAACATGGAAGAGTTTGGGCAGCGCCTCAACTTCGAAGACGATCATTCGGCCAGTAGGCGGCGATATCTAATAAGCATATCATATGGGGCAAGGGTTCGTAACGCAAAGAATGTAGCAGAGACTAGAGCACCAATTGTAAGAGCATACCCGTGTCCCCAGAACAACGCCATAGTGGCTCACCGTATGATGCAGTTAAGCGCCCGATATTTCATCCATCACCCGTCCGCTTGCAGGCATCTGTTCCGGTCCAAAAGTGCGCGGCTAAGGGTCAAGGCTTCTAGGATGTCCGTGGGGTTTTCCTTCCATGTCGCTAACGTACGGCGCATAACAACGCTACACGAGTTCGGTCGTGTGCGGTGGAGCTCTGAGATGACATAAGCAGACAGTCGAAGAGGTGGTTATGGTCCAGAGATGATCCTCACCAGCCAAGTCGGGATATGTGTTGTGCGTGTTTTGGTCACGTGAACGGCGGCTTTGGGCAATCCGCCATGATCGATCGATCGATCGAAAAGCTTCGTCTGGGCGCCTGATCCGGGTGAATCAGGAAAGGTTGTTGTTTCTCTGGCGGCTCCGAGTTTCCCCGGCCGGCTGGGCCGGTGTAACTTCGGCTCCGTTGATATCGTCGACGTCATAGTCACCTTGAGAGAGTAACAGTTCGGTAGGCTCGTGGTCGATAAGAGAGCTTTGAACTCTTTGTCCAAGATATTCAATATCATCGAGTAGGGTTACACAAAACATAAAATACCAGCGTTGGCAAAACAAGGAAAACAACGAAAGTAAGGGTAAGCAACGAAAGACAACAAGACGATAAAGAAAGCAACCGAAGCAACAGAACGTGTACATCTCGAACTTCCACCCCGGTTCTTACCAGGACCATATCAATCACAACATCATCAACCCTGTCCGCAGACAGCGCTATCTCCGTAACTCGTCCGTGAAGCCTCATGGCCGCATGGTATTAAACATCCGATCTCCCTGTCCGCACGTCAACAACGCACATAAAGCACTGCAAATAAAACGGACGCACCGTATCCCCCAACCCAGGGGTGATGAGTCCTTCTTCCGTCAAGCCTGGATCGACAGCCGCGACCCATATCTACGCCGTGTCAGTATGCCCTGTGCAGCATAGGAAAGGGGGGGTGGACGTACATGCAAGTCCGGGAACTCGGAATGGATCCTTTCTAGCCCAGGTGCAGAAGCTAGCACCGCAAGATAACGGATATTCTCAACTGTACTTCGTCATTGCCTGCCTCACGACCTCAGCCTGTCAGGGGGGCTTACTTAGGACACCCCATTCTGCCTGTTTTTGAGGTCAGTATGTAGGAAGAAGGACGGGATGAGAACGTACAATCATCGTTATCGCCGCACAGGCAGTGCCGCCTGTCGCAATCAGAGGATCGACGATGTACACCAGGTCGACCTCGACGTTCTCCGGCAGTTTGGAGTAGTCTACCGATCATGCACGTCAACTACGGGAGGAACCAAGGGGTAAGACATAGCAAGACGCACATTCCACAGGCTGCAGCGTCTCCCTCTCCCGGAAGAGGCCTATATGGAAGACGTTCGCATCCTGGAACAGCTGGAGCAGGCCCTCGGTCATCCCCATTCCTGCGCGGAGGATGGGCACTACCCCGATGCGGGAGGCGAGCAGCGCCCCTGTGGTCTGGGTGATGGGGGTTTGGATGGGGATCTGGAACGTAGGCAGGTCGGAGGATGCCTCGAACGCTAGGAAGAGGGAGATGTCCCGCACGCCCTGGTATTTGGTTAGTACTATCGGTTCGGGAGGTTGGGGAGAGACGTACTTCGCGGAAGGTCTTGGGACTAGCAGCGGTCGACCTGAGTGCCTATAGCACAGTTCAGCGGATTGAATGCACCAGGGGGGAGGACTCACCGTAAGCTTCGCGCTGATAATAGGATGCCGGACCAGATGCACATTCGGATTGAGCTGGAGCACCGTCTCCCCTGTAATCGGATCCTCCGACTCAGTCGTGGAGTTCGGGGAGAGGGAGGCGAGCAGCGGGTCGGTGGCTGGGGAGAAATGATGGTATCGGTGGAGGAGGGTCGGATCAGTAGGAGGAGGAGTAGGTGCTGAAGTTTCCGCCATTGCTATTGGATAAATTGGTGGATTGGTTGGTGGTTGAGAAGAAAGTAGGAAAGTAGCAGTTGTTTGTACTTGAGGATTGGTCAAGATGGTTCGGTGTCACGATGCGACGGCAGATTCCCTTCTTGCAAGGGAAGATATCAGCCTTTCAGAGGGGCACTACACCGACTGACTCGGGTACATGCAGTGTATTGTGAATGCTGTATTTACCGGACAACCAAGTGTAACTAGAATTGCAAGCCGCTCACCCGCCGCCGGGCTTGTTCGAAACGGAGCATAGGGGATCAAGGATCATGATACTGTTATACCCGAAGGAGGCGGGCGGGCGGAACATCTTCCCTCTTGGTGGACTCCGGCGGCTCCGGCATTGGAGGGCGGCCTTATTAATGGGGATTAGAGCGTATGCAGCGTGGGAATAAGCTGAGAAAGCTGGAGTTGGCCCGGAGTTGCCAAGAGAAGCTTAAGAACTTGCAGATTTGGATGGCTCGTAATTGGTGCTTCATTGGTTATTCCTAGAAGGGGTAACGTCCAAATAAACAACATCCAACTAGCACTGGTGCACAAGCAGGCTGAGAAATAGAAAGCAGCAGATCCGCATGCAAACACCAAACCTCAAACACCACGCCAAGCAAGCATTGACCAGCACATCCCGCACTGCACGCCTAATACCGTCTAACCACCCCATCATTCCCTCCCGCCCACACACTCCCGCCTTCTGCCCTCAAACATCGCACAGCATCACATTCCCACCCCGCCCATTCCTCCGCCACCTCCGGGCCTCCATGACCTTCGCGAATCAGGTAGGGAAGGCCGTCCTCCGATGCTACGGCTAGGCCTTGGCTGGAGAGCACGAGGTCCTCGATCGACGAGCCGTTGCGCTTTGTTGACCAGAGGGGGGAGGGAAGGTGTCGCAGGTCGTAAGCGTTCAGTTGACCTTTCAGACTCCCCGTGTAGATCTGTGTAGGGGAGAGAGCGATACTTTGTAGTGCGTTGGATGAGGAGGTGGAGGTCTTAGGGGAGGTGTAGATAGTTTGAGAGGAAGGGACGCGCAGGTCGAGGAGGGTGAAAAGGCCTGAGGAGAGGGCGACGGCGAGCAGTGGGAGGTGCCCTTGTTCGGGGATGCTACCGTTTGTCGAAGGCGCGGTACCGTTCACCGCCGGAGCATCTGGCTGCAGGTAGGAGAGGTCCATCTCTGCGGGAGGTACGATCCCCGCCAGCTTGTTCCCACCCGCATACCCCGGTAGTCCGACCATCCGCGCACTCTTCCCAGCAGCGACATCCCACACTCTCACAGTCCCGTCCTTCGCGCAGCTCACCACCTGCCGTCCGCGGTCAACAATATACGTATCCGTCACTCCGCGTTTATGGCCGCTCAGCACGCGGGCCGGTGTGAGCGGGGGAACGACGGGGGAGATGTGCAGCTGACAGTCTGAGCCTGAGGACAGAATGACTTGAGAGGAGGGAAGAATGCGGACGCTGAGCACTGTCGACAGGTGCGGGGTGAACGTTTGCGGCCCTGCGCTCGGATTAGGTGTGTCGGGCGTGGAGAGGGGGATAAGCGTGATCGACCCGCTTGCTGAGCCGGTCGCGAGAAGGGAAAGGTCGGGAGATGGGGAGAGAGTGGTAATTTGGGTACCTGGGGAGACGGGGATCGACTGTCTAGGAAAACGGACAAGAGTTGGGGGAATGTCCAGCGAGGGACAAGAGACGCGTAACACTGACTACAGAGGTCGTTAGTGATAGCAAGGGAAACGGATAAAGGCGTACGCTGTTGACCCACTCGACCTGCACACCGTTCCGAGCTTCGAGCTTCACTCCACCAGGAGCGTCCCTCTCGCGCGAGATGCGGACTTTACCGTGTACCGAATTGCGGCCTTCGAGGTAGCAGGATATCCATATGTCTTCGGCGGTGACGAGAGAGGAGTTGACGTCCGCAAGAACAGAAGGGTATGTCGGTTGGATCGTTATTTGTGGGAGGACAGTGTGTTCATTGCTAGCCATTGTCAAAGTGAATGATGGTCGTGTACAATTACAATTGTCAATTCAGTCGCTGACGACGCCAGCTTAGCGCCCAAAATGACTTCTTCCTCAGTGAGCACAGCCACTAAACCCCTTCGACGTCGACCAAGACGCGCTGCTCATCAACTCAACATCGCTGCTCACCGTCACCAACAGCGAGGAGCACGATGTCGCTGCCAGCAACTCCCTTCCCACTCGCATGGCCCATCCCCACCCCGGTCACAAACCCAAGCCTGCTCGAGCAGCAGGATATCCAGCAAACAGAAGACCTGTTACGCAACCCCCATTCTTTCCGCCACTGGTGGACCGCCATCTCCGCCCTCCAATCCCAGTGGTCTGAAGCCCAGCGCGCGACGCGCTCCAGCGAGGGACCTACTGCGTCCCCTCTAGGCCTGTTTGAGAGGGAAGAGACGCGACTTCTCTTTCAGCGCATTGTCTTCATATACGAATCTGCGTTGCAGAACTTCCCGCAAAGCTTCAAGCTTCAAAAATCCTACCTTCTCTTCAGGCGATCTGCAATACTTGGACAGAAAGCACCCAAGCGCAAGACAGGGGGAGGACGGAAGAAGGCAGGGTCGATAAGAGAGTTGATGGAGGATGAGTGGGGTGCGAGGGACGTGTGGGTCGGAGGGTGGGTAGACGGTGTCCTTGGCTGGAAGGAGTGGGCGAGCCTTGTCGCCGTATGCGAGAGAGCGGTCATGTGGTTGCCTAACGTCAGTACCTCTGTTTCTTACAAGACCACTGCTCATGCGTACCTTAGATGCCAAGGATCTGGCTACTGTACCTCGAACTCTTCCTCCACCCAGCTCTCCCTGCACCGCTCTCCCACACCCACGCCCGGCGAACATGCGACCGTGCACTTCGTACGCTCCCCCCTTCCCTCCACCCGCGTATATGGCCGCTCTACCTGCTCTTCGCCGAGTCCCGAGGAGGGGCGACGATGTCTGCTGTCTACCGACGGTTCCTGAAGGTAGATGGGAGCTTAGGGGAGCGGTATGCCAGGCTGTTGTTAGGTCGTGTTGGCGAGGAAGACGACGCTGACGAGGAGGATGAGGAGACGGTCAGGGGAGCGCTGTTGCTACCTGAGCGAAGGGGCGAACCGCGCCCGCTTGAGGCGGCCAAGCTGCTACTCAAGCTTGCCCGGCAAGCGGCAGCGGGGACGTACACATCCCCTTCTGGAAGATCACCTTACGCGTTACTGCTCGACTTCCTCGAAGTTGTGGAGAACTTTTCTGAGGATGTAGGGTTCGCACCGGACGAGGAGGAGACACCGGCGCAAGGGGGAGAGGAGACGGATGGCCTGAACGGGAAGAAGCTCGATATAAAAAAGATAGTCAAGACCGATGGGCTGGAGGTGTATAAGGACCAGGCGGGTAGGCTGTGGACGGGCATGGCGACCTACTGGACTAAACGAGGAGACTTCGACAGGGTTTGTACCGCTCACCTTTTTGTGAGGATTGACTGACATTGTTTGGTTGGACAGGCAACAGAGACGTTCGAGCAAGGGCAGAACAGCGTTCTCACCGTACGCGACTTTACGCAGATATTCGACGCCCACGCCGAATTCTCCGAATCGCTCATCTCGGCGCTTATGGAATCCCTGCCCTCCCTCACCGACCCCTCAGAAGCGGAGGAAGTAGAACGCGAACTGGACGAGCGGATGAAGGCATTCGAGGAGCTCATGGATAGGAGGCCATTCTTGGTTAACGAGGTCATGCTGAGGCGGAATGAGAATGATGTACAAGAGTGGGAGAAGAGGATCGCTCTGTTCGGTACGGACGACGAGCAGGTACGTTCCAACGACTCTACATCGTACGCATAGGCACTAACTCCCGGACGCGTAGGTAGCGAAGACCTACGAACTCGCCCTGCGCACTATCTCACCCAAGCGGGCCACCGCGAACTTACACCAGCTCTACATCCACTTCGCCCGCTTCTACGAGCAGGGTGGCGTTTCCCGTTCTGCAGAACCGGACGTTAAGAGCGCACGCCGGGTGCTGGAGCGTGCAACGGGCGTCAACTTCCGCGTGGTAGACGAGCTGGCCGAGGTATGGATCGAGTGGGCGGAGATGGAGTTGAGGGCCGAGTGAGTTGAGGTTCATTTGACCTAATTCGGCGATGCTGACTGCTTGGTAGAAACTACGACGAAGCTATAAGAGTCATGCAGAGGGCGACGGCCCTGCCTAAAAATACCAAGGTGTCGTATCACGATAACGTGCGTCTTTCCTTATCCTCACTTGCTCTGCGTTGCTCATTCGTTTCCCTCTAGACCCTCCCCGTTCAAGCGCGCCTGTTCAAATCTCTCAAGCTCTGGTCATTCTACGTCGATCTCGAAGAGTCTATCGGCACGGTCGAGTCGACCAAACGGGCATACGAAAAGATCCTCGAGCTCAGGATCGCAAATGCGCAGGTTATTATCAACTACGCGGCGTTCTTAGAGGAGAACAAGTATTGGGAGGACAGCTTTAAGGTCTATGAGCGTGGAGTTGAGCTGTTCACCTTCCCGATCGCATTTGAGATCTGGAATATCTACTTAAGCAAGTTCGTCAAGCGTTATGTGCGTACTCGCTTCCCGTTTTATAAACACACCATGCTGACAGATGAAATGAATAGGGAGGTTCAAAATTAGAGCGCACACGCGACTTGTTCGAGCAAGCGTTAGAAAAGTGCCCAGCGAAGCAGAGCAAACCCCTCTTCTTGATGTACGCTAAGCTGGAGGAGGACTTCGGACTTGCCAAACGAGCGATGGCGATATATGACCGGGCGACAGCGGCGGTGGCCGATGAAGACAAGTTTGATGTGTGTCTATCCCAGACCCCTACCGCGCTGGCCGTGCTAATGTTCCCACAGATGTTCACAATCTACATCGCCAAAGCCGCATCAAACTTTGGTTTGCCTGCCACACGCCCGATCTACGAACGTGCCCTGCAAGTGCTCCCCGACGCACAGACCGCAGCCATGTCCTTGCGTTTCGCCGCACTCGAGCGCAAGCTGGGCGAGATCGATCGTGCACGTGCGATCTACGCTCACGCTTCCCAGTTCTGCGACACGCGTGTGCGGCCAGAGTTCTGGAAGGAGTGGAACGACTTTGAGGTTGAGACGGGCTCGGAGGATACGTTCAGGGAGATGCTGAGGATAAAGAGGAGCGTACAAGCCCAATATAATACCGAGGTGAGCTTCCTGGCTGCGCAGGCGGTGGCGGCTAGGAAAGGGGAGAAGCTGGATGAGGAGGAAGAGAAGGAAGAGGGCGACGCTATGGCCATGGCTGAACGTGCTGCGGGCGCAGGCACAGGCGGCGGGGCGGCAAAAGGACCTAGCTTTGTCGCTGCGAAGGAGAGGACAACGGTCATGCAGGAAGAAGCGAAGAACGAAGATGAGATCAAGATGGACGAGGATGAAGAAGAAGAGTGACCCGCTTGTAATACTGTACCTGCAAATGATATTCTTCGCTGGAGTATTATGAACTTGCTCTGTGGCCAACGTGAGAAATCGAACGCTGTGCAGGGGAGGTGGCAGATAGGATGGGCGAATATCTTTTCTTCGTGCACTTATGGGTCTGTTCACCATTATTGTCCAATTACACAGCTAGATTCTTTATAACAACTCTATCAAACACTTCACCTTTGTGCAACAACCTCCCGCCCATCGTCCAATATTTACAACAGCACTCACCGTCTATTCCACCGCCAATCCTGGCGGGCCAAACACCTCCCCATCCTCTTCCATCAGGCCCCAAACATCGTACGCCGCCGCCCAAGCTTCCCAGCACCCCTCTTTCACCTGACCTCCAGCATGGCGGAGTGCGAGCCACTTCTCCCAATCCTCCAGCACCCAGTGCACGTTCTTCCCCGAATCATGGTGCGTAGCTCCTACATACGCCTCCAGGAAAGCGCGGACGTACGCTTCCTGTCGTTCCTCGCCTTCTTCCCCTCCGAGGGCCATATTATACAGCACACTCCAGACGCCCATGCGCAGGTCATACCGCCGGTCAGCGACACCGCAGTCTCCCCAATCAACGATGCCGACTTCTGTCCAGCGGACACTGCCTTCCCCCGCCCCTGCGCCTCCTGAGCCAGGAACAGGAGCCTCAGGGTATCCGGCCACTTCCCGCCGGACAAGCAGGTTGGGCAGCGTAAAGTCCCCATGGACGAAGCATGTCTTAACCCTCTCCCCTACCCATAGAGAGGGGTCCGCAACCGCCCGCTCCATGGTAGAGATACACGCTACAGCTCGATCCTGTTCTCTCATCTTCCTGCGTAGGTCGGGACCTTCAAGGAGCTCCTCCTTCCCGCTCGTGATGGGCGGTTCGGGCTCAGGCACTAGTGCGCTGAAGCGCGGGGCGAGGCGGGCAGACTCTGCGCGCAGGTAAAGGCGGAGCCAGTCGCGCGCTGTTTGCGGGTGTGCGTGGTCTTCTAGCGTCGAGAGAGAGTGCACGTCCTCCGCTATTGGGGTGGGGAGGATCGTGCGCAGCGGTCCTGGAAGGTCGGCCCAAGCTGAGGAAAATGCGAATCCGTGGACAAAGCGCGCTGCTCGACCGAAGGCGCGGCAGAGAGAGAGACGCTCTGCGACGGAAGTGCTGGTCACCCATGCCCGGCTGCCGTCTGACGTTGAGGGAATCGCATGGGTTAGGAGGGCGTTGAGCGGGAGTTGGGCGATGGGCACGGGTACAGGGATGTGTAGTAGGTGCGGGGATGGCTGGAGATGAGAGAGATAGGCGTGCAGCTTTGGCAAGTTGACAGATTCCCTCTGGACTGCGACGGCGGAGAAGGCATTCTGAGGTATTTTGAGAATGTATTGTTGATGTGGTTGTCCTGGTTGTACGAAGTCGCGGAATGGATTTGTTGGATGGAGGAGAGAGGCAGAAGGAGTGATGAGAAATGCCAGGGAGTTGTTCGCACTTGATCCACCTTGGACGGGCGTGGCTTTGAATGGACCGATATGCTGCTCGAGGGCGGCGTTGAGGGCAAGAGATATGGTGGGAGGAGAGGACATGACAATAAACAATGAACAATAAACAATAAACAATGAACAATGAACAATGAACAATGAACAATAATGTTATTGTTCGTTTGATGTTGACGACAATCAATAACTTCAACAACACCGACACAATCGACGTCATTATCACGTGACCTTCTTCTCCCCGCCACCATACCGCGGACAGGACCAACTCTGGAAGCAACGGTCATCATGCACGCCCTCCCACTGCACCTTCATTACCCGAATACCAACCTCTCACCGGCGATGCGGTTTCGGCTTACAAGCAATGTCTTCTCCTTGAGGAAACGGCCGTTGGAAAGCCGCCGAAAGCCGATGGACCCGGCCGCGCTCCGCCGCTGGTGGCAGCGCGGGTTTTAGGCTATCTGCTACTCTTGCTTCATGCCGCCGGTCGTCAGATGCTTGCTCGAGATATCAACGACTGCACCAGCACCGAGGGGCTCATGACACTTGCTCAGCTGTACTATGGGAGTTTTGTGGTTGCTAGTAAGTAATTATTCTCATCTATTGTCCAAGCTCACCCTTCCCTGATCAGTGAAACGCCCCCAAACGACCCCTCCTCCATCCGAGCATCCATCAAGAGATCCATTGGAAGATAGGAATGACTGGTATAGCCATGCGCTCTCTGCACCGCCAGCCGACCACACTCCTCCATCCGAGCATCCATCACTCGAAGGTAGGATTGACTGGTATAGCCATGCGCTCTCTACACCGCCAGCCGACCACAGAGCACAGAAACAACTGGTTAGCTAAGTGCCTACTCTGAGATACTTTTTATCTGACGAGCACGACGTCAGGCACTTTCACGGGATAACTTCCGATGCGTGTTATCCGGTACTGTCGATATTCCCTCGTGGCTTGGGAAGCGCGTCACACGAGCAGCTGAGGAGCCACTTGAACAAACAGACGCGGTACACATACTCCCCCAGGGTCTTTTTGCGGGTATATCGGATGATGATGAGAACCCCAGGGTCGGCCGCTTAATCACGTCAATACGTCATGGCCACCTGATATCTTCTAATAACATGCCGCCGCTGCAGGCGTTGCCGCTGTACTTTCTCGCTTTTCCAATCCCAGCGTCCCCATGGATCTCAGTGGGCCTGACATGAACAAAACGTGGAATCTGTTCACCTTGACGAAAGGCTGGCACAGCTTGTGGGATGCGCTCCTAGTCTGGATGGAAGCGACGGTCCGACCTCCAGACGTTTGAGAAATGCATATGAGGGCTTATGTCCGTATATTAGGCGACTCCCAATACTTACGTCGTACGCACGGCGTACCCGGGAATTGGGAGCCATTCCCCCCTGCAAACGGTGACATTTGCTACAGTTGATCCACAAAATGTACCTGTCCCGAACCCGGAGTTCATCCTGCTGCATGCAATTTGTGCCAAGGTCGCCCTTCTCTCCGGGGGAGGTGAGTATGTTGACGCAGCGCAACGGCGGTTAGAAGCTGTCGACCCAGTGAGAGCTGTTGGCGAAGAGGGGGGGCTGACGTTGTTGCAGGCTAAGCTAGAGATGTTGCACATTATTGTTCCCCCTGCGTAGCTGGGGCAATCAGGTTCTCTTTCTGTTCCTGTTTATCCGCTGCCGGATTGAGCATCCATCGTGAATAGTATACTTGGGCTCCTGCCGTCTATCACCGTTGTTTGTTGTACACATTCAGCCCTTAAGAGCGTCATTGCGGGTTAGCAACATCTCTGGCAGCCGTATATACGCTAACGAGGCTGGCCCCACAAGCCACACGAAAGAAGGCTGGCATATTCTTTCCCAAGCCACCGGGGCAGATGGAATGAGCATGTCGTCAAGGCCCTCGAATATTACGTTACCCTCTACTCTAAGGAAGAGTTGTGGAATGGAAGACTCCCAGTTACGTTATGTTAGTGATTGATTGACCGCAAGAAGGATCGGAGTTGTTACTATGATGCCGTTGAGTGAACCCGTTGTAATCACGATTAAGAGGGTGAGAGAAAGCGAAAATAATGTGTTGTAATGTATATTATTGTTTGCCAGTGCAATGTCTACCTAATCCACCAGAGAAATGTACACCGGAGAGTCCATAAGAGAAGTTCGCAACGAGGGAGGGCAGGGAGAGGAAGGGAGTTCAGACCACCAGGCGTCTACAAGTGATGCGACCTGACGAACGCCGCATGCGCTCTCGCCGGTCCACCCCTGCCCTGCGCCATCGTCTGCGCCTTTAATCTGGGCACGCACTCGCTCTTGTCCGCGTTCAACCTCCACCCTGGTGCGCATCGGCTGACCACGCACTTCCCCTTACGGCAAGCGACGTCCCTAGCCCCTTGGATCTGTGTGCAGTCGACGCCCCCTCCAAGCTCGGGCGGGCTATCCATGCACCCTCCGCAGGACTCCAGATCCGTCTCGACGTCTACGCACTCCTCTCCACCTCGCCCGTGGAGGATAGGGCAGATCTTCTGCCCGTCCTTAGGGCACTCACGTCGTCGGGTAGAGACGTGCCTCCGCCGCTGCGAGCTAGCAGGACAAGTCGAAGACGTGCTCGGGGTGGTACAAGCCGGCGGGCTAGCCCAAGTGGTACCCGTACACTGGTTCTGGCTGGTCGACCCCGCGGGGGAAAGCTTGCCGTTCGCGCAGGCTTGGCAGTGGGTCTGGTGGGTTTGGGAATTGAACGAGCCGGGACAGCAGTTGCAGCAGCCTGTTTGACCCATCGCGGCTGTATATGTGCCTGCAGCGCAGTCTTTGCACTGCGTTTGCCCGACTTGGTCTTGATATGTGCCTGCGTCGCAGGGCTTGTATGATGATAAGGCGCTGTTCGGGCAGTAGGCACCTGGAAGCAGGAGTCAGGACGCAGACGATGAAGTGACGGAAGGAAACGCACCCGTTGGGCATACAAGACAGCCCGTATTCCCGGAATTGGCGTAGTACCCAGCATTACACGGGTACTGATTCACACCGTCCGGACATTGGTAGCCCGATTGGCACGCCTGGCAGTGGTCGCCTTGTGCCCATGTGCCGGGGTTGCACGTGATGGCGAGAGCGGGGGAGAGGAGGGCGGCGAGGCTGAGTAGTGTTGTTATCCGGACCATTTTGGCGTTTTGGTGTTCTTGAGGATCTTCAAGGTTTTGGGTGTGTGTGTGTGTGTGTGTTGGGGGCGGGGGGTGCACTGTGGGGGGACAAGAAATCTTGGAAGTAGGTGTGCAAAGTTGTGGATATGGGGGCAAACAATTCCCCTTCATCGACTATTATACTCCCTGATTCCCACACACGAGCAAAGCCGCTCGGACAGACACCTCCGCAAAGCCTATGGATGATACGATCACATCGACCTTCTCGTTTGCTGGGGCCGTAGGAAAATCTGATTCAGTGGATGTTCCAGGGCGGAGCGCTGTAAACCGGCTCCGGAAGCGGAATCGGGGCCGTCCCGTCTCCAGACCTGCACCTTCACCTGGGAGGGGGGAGTGCGTATATCCGGTTGGGGGCCCGGACGGAGGCTGGTGGCCAGAGAGTGAGCCCATCCATGATTAAGTGCAACACAGAGATGAGATGGTGACGAACTGGGGGCAAGCCGGAGAAGATCAGCATCTGCGGGAGAGAAGGGCGGGAGCGAGCGGTCAGAGACCAGAGATTTGAGTCAGACACGAGTGCGCGCGGAGGGCCCCGAGCGCAAATTCCTCAGGGCATGCCAGCCATTCCAGTCCGATCAGAAACATGCCGTCTCAGAGACGGCGAGTCAAGCTATGGTCATGGGAAACTGCTTGTTGTCGTGCCAGCCATCTGTAGCATGGTGTGTTACACATGAGTAGCAAGAGCTGTCGCACATGCCCCAGGGGGAGAGACAGCGAGAGACATTCCTTGCGTGCCCGGCTGACTTGGCCTGCGCGGTCAGGGTGGGAGCCGTAACCCTCGAATGCTCGAATGATGCCACTATTGAAGAATCATTAATGGAATCGATGTCGGCAGTAAGATTATTGTCATCATCAGCTCCAATGATTGTTCGGAATCCGCGGGAGAAGCAACAATCAAGAATATTAATAAAGACGGCGGAAGGTGGCGGCTGAGGAAGAAGAACCGGTTGTCTCGCGGAAGATCTCGCGTCGCCGTCAGGCACGAGGCTTCTTCCTTCGGAGCCTTCGGAGCCGAGCCGGCTTCTATCTTGTCCCCGTGCTTTGGCTTTGTACTTACACGTCGTCTGATGTGGACCACTCCATTCTTGATCTAGCGGAGCGCAGCATCAGCAAGTATTTAGTCGTGAAACTGGACTCAAGTGGCTTCAGAACTCCATCTACTCTTGCCTCACTCTCAATATCAATCAGGGCTCCAGGGCGCTATGTACAGTATGCACTAGCGCCCGGCGTCTCAGCCCAAGCCCGGCTGCCGGCTTCCAACCCTATCACATTTCCCAAGCATCCGGTATGTCTGGAATTAGTCACCCTTCATTCCACGAAGGGGTCGGCATGCGAGTGCTGGCAAGCCACCGACCTGCTTGGATCTGGAACTGGATTCATGTTGCTGCTGCTGGGGATGCGGGCCGGTAGGGATGCGGGGGCGCTCGGAGCCGGAGCCGAGAGAGTGACTTGGTGCGCTCTCTGTTTGCAACGACTCGAAATGCTCTATGGATCATCCGATGTGCCTCGTATCGGCATGTGCTCTACACGTGCTCCGACAAGATATCATGCCAGACTCGATCAAGACGCGTGATATCGCAGACCGCTCTAGCACATGAAGGCAAAAAGAGATATATGCCTTCTCGTGCTCGCTCAACCCCCTTCTTACCGCTAGATTCTTTCGTGCGACAAGCCGTGCATTCTCTGTCTTCCAGTCAACCCTTGCGTCCTGAGCTGACTGGGCCTGCGCGGTCAGTGACCAGTCCCGCGGCCTCGAATCGAATGATGGGCATTATCGAGCTTCATATCAAATGGAGTAGCTAACTCCGGTCTCACTACTATCGTTGGGAACCGCCGTACAACCAGTAAATCAACAAACCGGGCGGATGAGATACCAGCAAGAGAACAGCGGCGAACGAGCACTCTAGCGTCACGCAGGCACGAACCTACCCCGGAGCCGAAGCTGATGCGTCAGCGTTGACCGATCTAGGTGGCTGAGACGGATAAAGAAACCAATCGGATAATCTCTATTGCACTATAACGGGGCCGCCAAACCCATAACCCCCATACAGGGAGTGTCTCAGCCCAAACCCGGCTTCCGGCGTCCTGTCAAACAAATTCCCCATTCCCGTGACATGGGTATGTCTGGAATTTGTCATGGGTTGACATTCCCCTTCCAGCCGGGGGACGTGGGGACGTCATGGCAAGCCACCTTGTTCTGGGTCTGTCATGTGGCGACTCGGAGATGAGGATGGGGATGGGGATGGGGATGGGGATGGGGTGCCGGAACCGAGCCGCAGCTACCACCGGACCGAGCCGGAGTAGCGGTTGTGATCGATTCGATCATCTTGCCCAGACACGTGGATCGACAGCGAGGAACTCTCTTTGGTACACGAGGATAACAAGTATATGCTATATACGCGTGCCCCTTCCATTGCAAGTCCAGCTCTTCTTGACTCCTCCGACTGGCTTACTCCTGGCGCAAGTCTGCAATATGCCCCCCTCGCAACAGCCAAATGTGCACCATCCCAAGCTGATAGAGGTGCAGCTCGTACCAGGGATCCGGAAGGATGAAGTACAAGCGGATGGGAGAGCGCAGTCATTTGCTGTGAACCTAATTGGAAAAGGCGCTCCTATCCCAAGTAAACGTTACGCAGAGCAAACGTCTGTTAGTTATCAACATGACATTACATGAACCCCATCTACACAGAACCACAAGACCAAAAGACCAGAAAGGACGAAAACTCGGGAAATAAAGACTACGGCACACCCATCGTCACTACTATCACGAACACCACCGCGAGCAGGACGGCGGTCATGATCGACAGTAAGAGTGGGGCGATCCTCGAAGGGGGGAACGAGTTGCTCATAAGTGCGATCTGGGTCCTGAAGTACCTGTGTACCCCTGCGCATACGTCAACTGTCAATACCGCGCTCACAGGGAAGTCCCCAAAGCGCAGAACGCACCAACAACCAACACCACCCCTCCAACAGCGACCATCGTCCCCCCCACAGGCCGGGCCATAGTCATCGTCCTCTGCCTGCCCTCTGTCGTTCCAAGCGCGGAGATCGCAAACAGCTGGACGAGCGCGACGCCCGTTGTGGCCAGGGCGAGACAGGTACGTGTCCATGCTAGGAAGGTGCGCTCGTTGGCTAGGTGGTCGCGGGCTAGGTTTCCGCGTGCGGGGATAGAGGGGGGGAGGGAGACTGGGATGAGTTAGTATGGGGTTGTAATACACTGAGTGGGGAGGAGGGGGACGTACAGGGGTTTACGGACTGCCAGAAACGGAGCAGGAAGCTGGGAGAGGAGGGGATGAGGGTCTTATCCTCCGAAGGCTGGGGGTGTAGGGCGGACATGGCGGACATGGCGGTGGTTCAGTTGTGCAGTCTAGTCGTTCAGTTTGTGGTGAGTGTTGTGCGGATTGGTCGGTGGCGGGTTGAGATCGTGCTTTGTTGTTCACTTGTGTTAACTATTCAAGGTTACAGCGTATCAAGCAATCCCGTCAACAAGAGAGGAGTACAGCTAACAACACATGCATCGTGCATCCAGTCATCTGAATAGATCGGTCCGGTAAGTACGACAAAGCTGGTGAGTGAAAGAGAGGCGAGAAGGAGGCGAGCAGTGCCGACGGACAGGAAGGGGGGGGGGCCGATAATTCGGTGGGATTCCGGCCGTCGTGGTATGACGTAGCTAGGGTCGAGATCATGTGATCAGGTTGGTTAGACCTGCCTTGGACTTGGACTTTGACTGGGATGTTGATTTGCTACGATCATTTTACTGGAACTGCTTGTTCACCTCCCAACCTTGTTGACTGTCGCGGCTCCAAGAATGAAAGGAGTTACCTCAGGTAGCGCGACCTCGTGATCTCCAGTGATCTTACTGTAATACAAAGGAAGCCGGAAGCAGTCCTTATCGCTCGAACTATTCAGACAATGTGTGAATGACATCTGTCTACGTCTTGCCTTGCTTGCTGCTACACGTCTCTCTGCTTGTGACTAGACATCTTGCTGCCCGCTGCTCTCTTGACTGTGAGATGGAGAAGGGCTACGTCATGCCCGGCTCTGGCTACGTGCACCAAGCCCAAGCCCAAGCCCGGGTATCCCGTATCATTCCCGTACGCCCTCTCCTCCCTCTCTTCCAACGCACTGACCTCATTCCTCCCAGTTCCTCTTCATCCTCTCCAGCGTCCTCTACCTGTCCTACCTCTCCCTCCCCTCCCCTACCCCAGACTTCACCCCCATATCCCAGCACTGCACCCCCCCTCCCATCCCCGCGTCCTCCTACCATTCCCGTCTCGCACAGCTCACTTCCACCCTCTCATCGCTCAACGCCAGTGCATACATCCTCGAGCCCTCCCCTTCCTCCCTCTACTACCTGAACGTCTCCCTCTCCTCCTGGGGCCTCTCCGAGCGTCCTCTGCTACTTATCATCCCCCGCTCAGGGCCCATACGTGTCCTTACCCCGAAATTCGAAGCTCCGCGCGCTAGGCTCTTGCCCTTGCCTGTGCAGGCAGAGTATGTCCTCTGGGAGGAGGAAGAAGATCCTTATGCTGCTGCTGTGGCCGCGCTGCCTCAGGGCAGGTTGTTGGCGGACGGGACGACAAGGTTGTTTGTCGTTGACGGGTTAGGGCGTACAGGGAGGACAGTAGAGCTCGCTCCTCCCGCTATCCAATCCATCAGGGAACGCAAAACAGAAGAAGAGCTAGAGATCCTGAGGTGTGCTAACGAGGTGCGCACATTTTCCTCTCTGCAGTGCAGGCGCAGGCTGATGGGAGAAGAGGACTCTATTGGCTATTAGGGCCGTGCGCGGCTTGCTTAGGTTCGGCATGCGGGAATCCCAGGGCCGCGCTCTGATGGGCCAAGCGCTAGCCCAAGCCGGCTTGAAAGATCTAGACAACATCTTCCTCGTCGGGGGTAGGTGCTCCAGCTCTGTTCAACTGCCTAAGGAACTGAACTGATCGTGCTGGGTAGAGAATGCCGCTCTGCCTCATGGGAGAGGCACGGATCGGGTGATCGGGAAATCTGATTTTGTACTTATTGACTGTGGGGGATCCCTCCATGGGTACCACAGTGACGTCACCCGAGTACGTCCCTCCCATCTCTGCAAGCGACTGCTAACCCACCCGGGTGCGAGCAGACGTTCGCCCTCCCCGGGTCAGAGATCCCTTCTTCCCACCTCCAGCTGTGGTATTCCGTGCAACACGCCCAGTCCCTCGCACTGCTCGCCGCCCACCCCGGCGCCCCAGCTCACACGATAGACGCCGCCGCGCGTTCGTACCTCAACACTTCCCATCTCGGCCCTTACTTCACCCACAGGGTAGGGCACGGCATCGGCCTAGAAGTACACGAGTCGCCCTACCTAGTCGCTTCCAACCCCCGGGCTGTACAAGTGGGGAACACGTTCTCCGATGAGCCGGGGGTGTATGTATTGGGCAAAATGGGCGTGAGGCTGGAGGATTGTTTTGAGGTCCTGGGCCTGGGTGTTGAGGGGCAGGAAGAGGGGGGGAGGGTGTTGACACTGGGTGTTGGGGGACTGGCGAGAAGTCCTTGGGATATCTAACTGCGTTTGGCTGGGGAGGGAGTTAGTTCTGGTTCATGGGTTGGATCTGTTAGTTGGATAACCAGGCAGCCACCGGAGAGCAATCCACAGTGTGAACAGGTCCAAGGACTTAGAAGAAAAGCTCATGCTATCTAAAGGGGGTTCTTTGCGAGGAAGAAAGGGATCCAATACTTGTAACCCAATGGTCATTCCCTATTCGAACAACAACGATCATCGGCGCCCGCGCCCTACCCACAAAACAAAAATGAACGGTACATGATATGATATGGTACAAAACATGATATGATATGATATGTATGACAAGGCAGAGATTCCAGAGGGCGACATCAACAGCGACGCGTTCCCCCTTCTTCAAAGTCCAAATAAGGCAAGATATGGATATGAATGGATGACTCGGCCTCGCCAGGGCAGTCTGTATTGGGTTGTTTGGACCCGAACGGTGTTGACATCTGAGCGGGGGGTGCTTTCGAGATAGGGCGTAGTATGGGCTGAGCGCGTTTGTGTGACTCCAAATAGGCCGCACTCTGCACTCCACACTCTTTGATGGTTCATCGTTCATCGTTCATCCTTCCCCACCCCCACCTCCAGCTCTTCCCGCTCCCCAACCTCCCCAAGCTCCCCCCCAAGACCCAGAACAGGCACAAGCAACGGCACAGGCACAGGCACAGGCAAAGGCAAAGGCACACCCTTCTCCCAAACACTGACCCTCTCGACCCGTTCCAAGCTCAGGAGCGCCAGTTCCCTGGCCCGGTGAGCGGAGGAGGCTTTTTCTCTTTTGTTGCTGGAGTTCTGTTTGATTTCTGGGGGGAGTTTGGGTTTGGGTTTGGTGAGTTTGGGGTTGGGTGAGGATGTGGTGGCGGGATGCTGGGCTTGGGGGGAGGAAGGGGGTTGATATCCGTTGGCTTCTTGCTCGGGGCTCGCCTCCCGCAGTAGCCTGTTCGCACCCGTCCGCTCGCTAGACACACCTCTCGAGTGATCCTCACCCGTCCCTTCCCTCCCTCCCATCCCGTCCCTTCTCTCGTTCCTCCTCTTCCCCCTCTCACCCCGCATTCCGCTCTGCTGGCCCAATCGTTCCAGCCCGAAAGGTCGCTCTACCCCATCTTCCAAGCCCCACACAGTCTCGTATTCCTGGCTTAGCCTGCCGAAGATTGCGACTTCCGCAAGGGGCTGGACGTTGGGGGGGGAAGAGGAAGGGAGGGAGGGGGTTGAGCTCGCCGAGGGAGGGGGAAGGGGAGGGGGAGGGGTTTGGGGGATGAGAGGAAGTTGGCTTGACTTTGCGTGTGGGTGGTTTGGGGTTGAGGTTGTTGGGTAGGAGGTTCGAGTTGGACCTGCATCTGCATTCGGATCCGGATTTGGGCTTGAGGAATGGGAGGGTAGGGGAGGGGAGAGGGAAGACGAGGCTTCGGAGCTGCCATCCCCATGGGTTAGCTCGCCCACCCGCGTACGGGAAGCTCCTGCCACTGTCGTCTCCGACGTCTTGCCCCTTTCCTCTCCCCTCCCTCCCTCACTCTCCCTTCCCCCCTCTCCCACTCCCACTCCCACTGCATCTTCCTTCCGAGTTAACTTCTCTCCCCGGAGGTTACCCCCGTGTGCAAAAGACATCGCCAGCCTAGGGTTGCTTATGAACCGACTCGGTTCTGTCATACTTGAGGGTAGACCAAGTCCTTTCCTCGTGCTCGTGCTTGTGCTCGTGCTTGTGCTCGGGTTCGTGCTCGGGCCGGCAGTCTCCTGCGGCGGCGTTTGACCCTCCCTCGCACCAGGTCTTGTACCTCTCGGGATTTTGGAACCAGTCGTACGTGTAGGCGAAGGCGAATGCGCAGGTATAGGAGAGCCCCCACCCCTCCAACCTCCTACAGGCACAATTTTTCCCCCACTCGGGAGTGCGCTCCCCATGGGACTAGGACAAGCCGGTGTCGTAGGTCCCGATTCAGAGCTGCTATCCCCAGGCGGGCAGTTTGGGGAGTCGAAAGCCGCAGCCGCAGTCGAAGCCAAAGCCGAAGCCGAATTAGAATTAGAAGTAGAAGTGAAAGGATAGCCAGCGGGGACGAGTTCCGGAGTACTGGTTTCCCCCTTCCCTGAGAGCGCTTCACCTCGCCGCACTTCCTCTTCCGTGCCAGGAGCGGGAGGGGACGGCAGTGCGAAATATGATGCCTTCTTTATCCGGCTTGAGGATGAGGATATGAGGGGGCGGAAGGCGTGCGTGTGCAGTAGTTGGGGGGAGAGGATTGGTCGAGGTGTAGGTGTAGAGGTGGGACCTGGTTTGGAAGTGGAAGTGGAAGTGGGGGGAGGTAGGGGGGCATCGGTGGTCCCTCCTTCTACTTCTGCTTCTACTTCTGCTTCTCCTGTTTCTCGCTCGACACCAAGTTGTTGTCGCTCTTGTTCGAGTTCGAGCTGGGGCTGGGGTTGAGAGGGTGTAATAGGGGGATCAGACTGTACTTGTGCTGCCGGCGTCGGGGAGGTCATCCTCATCCCTAGGGAGTGTACGCAGTTCCCATATGGTATATCTAGAGAGGGGCAGAGCGCTGTCCCTCTTCTTCTTCGTTGTCGTTGCCGTCTAGATCGTGCTCGTCGTCGTCGTCCTCCTGCTAAAGAAGTGGCAATGTACACGCCACAAGGTACAAAGGGAACACGAGGTACACCGCCACGAACCTTATCGGAGCGGGAGCAAACGGAACAGGGGGGTACTCGATCACCGATCGGGAGATGATGACCCGATCGGGTAGTGATGGAGGTGCGCAGTGAGACGGTCTTGGGTAGAGCACTGGGACTAGTACTGGGACTACTGATTCGACTTGGACGGGGATTTGGAAGCCACGTGTGCGTCCTTTCTCATAGAGAAGGACGAACCTGTCAGATGTCTCGGCCTGCGCATGATGTTCTCACAGTACTCTTTGAGCGCAGTCGAATACCACCGGTTATGGGATCAGAATATGATGGTTGCACGTGATTGTCAACTGTCAGATAATCAACACCGACAGCGATAGCATCGACGCCCACTCTGACTACTGCACACTATGGACAGCACGCTCCCTCATCGACATCGTCTACTATGGCACTACATCCCTCTCATCATCCCTGTCCTCATCCTCACCCTCATCCTCCCTCTCCCCCTCCCCATCCCCCTCCGCACCTCCCTCCCTCTCCCCTCCCCAGTCCAACCCCCCCGCTGTCCCCAACCCCCCCTGCTAAAACCCCACAACCCCCTCCTCCCCCAGCTCCTCTCCTCCCTCTCCCACCCAACGTTCCCAACCCTCGCCGCCCACCAGCTTTCTCAAAGCGTCCGAATCCCTACCGAGACGTGGGACGACTTTGGCCCTGTCGGGGAGGATGACAGGTGGGACAAGTTCGGGGCGTTTCACGATTGGCTCGAAGGGGCGTTTCCTGCCATGTACGTTCCACCCCCCATAGAACCGCTATGAGCTGCTGATGGGGATAGTCATGAGACGCTCAGGAAAGAAAGGGTTAATACTTGGGGGTTGGTGTATACTTGGCAAGGGTACGAGCCGGAACTGAAGCCGTTGATGTTGGCCGCACATCAAGGTCTGCCCCCCC
>NW_024467216.1:612075-617487 GCF_000292625.1 Dacryopinax primogenitus | reverse complement strand
CCTGCCCCCCCCCCCCCCCCCCTCCCCCCGGGTATCCGCATCGCTGACCCGCATGCCGCATGCACGTACTCCCACGCTCGCCCGCACCCTCCCACTCGCACGGACCTGCTCCCTCGCGCTCGCCCCTAATCCGACGCAGACGTCGTCCCCGTCGACCAAGACACTCTGGACCAATGGACCCACCCCCCCTTCTCAGGACACTACGACGGCACCTGGATCTGGGGTCGGGGGAGCTGTGACGACAAAGCCGGATTAGGTGCTTCTTCGCCTTCCCCTTCCACCCATCCCACTAACGGCGCCTAGTGGGGATCATGATCGCTCTCGAGCTCCTTGTGCAGCATGGGTTTCGCCCAAGAAGAACCATACTCCTCGCATTCGGGTTCAACGAAGAGTCCTCAAGCTTCGAAGGCGCCGGCCAGATCTCTAGCTTCCTCTACGACCGCTACGGCCAAAACGGGATCTGTGCAATCCTGGACGAAGGCGCCGGTTACCAGTCTCTGCTCGGAACGATGTATGCCACTCCTGCCGTAGGGGAAAAGGGATACCTCGATGTCCAGCTTTCTGTCCTCGCCCAAGGGGGCCATTCCTCTACTCCTCCAAAACATACCGCCATCGGCATCCTAGCTTCTATCATCACAGTACTGGAAACGAACCCCCCAGAAGCGAAGCTGACCCGCACGAACCCGTTGTACCAAACGCTGCGGTGCGTTGCGGAGTACTCGCCCTCCCTCCCTGCGGGCGCAAAACGGCTTATAGAGTCAAGCGAGCACTCTGATAGCGCTTTATCCCAATTAGGAAACTGGGTACTGCACGCCTTGCCCTCCAACGCCCTGCTCCCGACGGGAGGAGCGCTCATGTCCACTACTCAGGCTGTAGATGTCGTCAGAGGAGGAGTCAAGGCGAACGTTTTGCCGGAAAGGGCTTGGGCGCTGGTGAACCATAGGATTGGGGTGGATGAGAGTTCTGAGCGAGTGAAGGCCAGGCTTAGGGAACTGCTTGCCCCTGAAGCGAGCAGCTGGAACTTGTCGTTCGAGGCGTTTCCCGAAGCGTCATCCGCCTCCTCCGCCTCTGCCTCTGCCTCTGCCTCTGGCCAGGAGGAATCGGGAGCTGTGCGCCAGAGGCAAGGGGAAGCCAGTGTTGCTGTTGCTGGGAAAGGAAAGTTGGTCTTGAGCACTATGTTTGACCCGCTTGAGCCTGCGCCGTTTACTCCCACAGAGGGGGGCGTGTGGGACGTTTTGGGAGGTACGATCCGGGCTGTCTTTAGCCATAATCAGGGGTTGCCCCTGGGGTCAGTGTCTTCCGCTCAGGAGGGCATAGCAGGAGTCCAACACCAACACCCAGTCCAAGCCGAAGCCGGAGCTCCCGTCCCTCCCGCCCCCGCCCCCGATGAAGAGATCCACATCGCCCCCGCCCTAATGACCGGCAACACCGACACCGCACACTACTGGCCCCTGACGCCGCACATCTTCCGCTACGCCCATTTCCGCCCTGAGGGGATCAGGAATGGGTATCATACGGTGGATGAGGCGATGAGCGTGCAGAATTTTGTGGCGGGGATCGAGTTCTGGGTGTTGTTGGTGTTGAATTTTGATGAGGCGGGGTTGGAGTGATTGCTTGCGAAGAGGGGGAGCGGGGCGGGAGAGGGTGGGTGTCGACTGGAGCGGGGATCTCTGCCATGGATATGGTGGAAAAATGTAGTGAGAACCGTGATAATATCACCCCAATTCCAGCTTGATCAATCGTTGCTGCATCGTCGGAAAGTAGGCAGCGTTCGATAGACGAGGTGGGTCGTTTCGTGGGTACTGATAGGAATGATCAGGAGTGCTTCCATGCATTGAGCCCACACACATGCGCAGAGTATGATAATGAAGGAAGATGGTTATTTGACTGGGGAATGTAAGACATAACGCGGGGTATCATACAAGAGGTATGCGAGTCAAAGTACAAAATCCACGATCCAGGATGGGAAATGCAGGATCTATCCCGTGCAAAGTCCAGTACCCCAGGAAATATAACTCTATTCAACGTCATCACTGCTCAGCACCAGCTGGGGGGTGCTTGCTGCCCTCGCCGGTAGACGGCGGCCAGGGGGAGGCGCACGCATGCCCAGGCCAGGGGCGAGACCGGCCATGTAAGCCGAGGTCGTGCGCCTGCGTTCGTACGGCAGCCCGAGGACGACGGAGGACGCCGACCCCGGGGGGGAGAGGACAGTGTACGCCGCGAAACTGGGTGATATGGGCGCGGGAGAGGTAAGGGAGGGGGAGGGCATGGAGTGCCTCAGCCTGAGATAGGCGAGTGGGTGTTCTCTAGGCGAAAGCGGGGCGAGCATTGGGAACCGTATACCAGTACTATTGTTCGATGGGGATCTCGGTTTCCCCGAAACGGCACCGGACATCACCGCTCCGAAGGTTGGGGACGGGCTGTTCGGTCGCGAGGGGAGGAAGGCGCTCGTCCATCCCCAAGGGGAGGGAGCGGGGCGGGTAGGATCAGGCGCGTGGGGCGGCTCGTCCGACAGGCCGGCGGTCAACGTATCCCCGGTCATCCATTCGTGAACAGCGCGCTTAATGATCGATATGTCGTGCTCCAGGTCGTCGAGCTTTTGCTCAAAGGTGTGTTGCACGTTGCTGCCGGTTGCGTCTTCCCCTGCGAGGAAGGCTTCGATCTGCTCGTACAGCTGCGTGCCGGGAGCAGAGTGAGTGTTCATCATAAGCAGCGTTTCGAAGCCCTTGGCAAGGCGGGCATCGTCAATAGCGCGAATCTCGAGGCTCACACGAGTGTCCTCGGTGATGTCGTCGAGCCTATTGACAGCAGTGGAAAGCAGATGTGCTTGTTCGGCCACTGGGCCGGGAGAAGCGGGTGAGAGGAGCTCGTTCCTTAGCGCCAGGAGGGTGTTGTGACATCCCTTGAACGCTTGCTGGATAGACTCGTAGCGCGCTGATGCCTCGGAGAGCTGGCGGAGGAGCTCGTCGCTGTGTGCCTCCTCGGGCGATTTGGCGGCCTCCTCGATCGGTTTTGCAGGGGCAGGCTCTTCGAATCGAATAGCAGGGGGTTCTGGGATCTGGACGGGCTCCTGGGGAGCTTCAATGGCCGCCTTTTGGTCTGCGACGATCATAACTGGCGCCGGTACGTCGACAATCTCTTCAGGCACGGCCGAGGCTACCTTCTCGCTGACAAACTCGTTTAGAGCCCCGCTGGAAACTGCAGTCGGCGTCTCAGAAATCAGAGATTCGTTCGATAGCGTAGGCAACGACCTGGTCGATGGGGCCCATTCACTTAATGCTAAGGTTTCGACCGAGGAGCTGTCGGAGAGTTCGGCCACCTGTGGGTTGATATCGGCTTGCGCGTCCGGTGAGATTGCTATGGCCGCTGTAGCTGCGGCGGGGGTTGACTGTGGCACTTGTTCAGAGCCAGGTTCTTCGATGAACGGCTTGGATTCAGCGTCGGCTACTTTGAAGGGCTCGGCGCTCCCGTTCAGGTTGACAGAAACGGCACTCAAATCGGTAGTTTCCTCCTGCCCACTAGCAGCCTCAGCATGACCGTTCAGCTTGCCTCCAACCACATGGATCGACTCGGAGCTTTCTTCCGAACCGACAGCAGCGTCAGGAGGCCCGTTCATACCACCGTCCGGGAGCACAGCCGACTTGCGATCCTTCTGTGGTACGGCGACATGCTCGAGATAACCATTCACCTTGGCTCCAGAGGCATTGACTGACTTGGAGACTTCCGGTTCGGTGTCAACTTTAGGCTGTCCGTTCATATCGCCGTTCGGCAGGGCACTTGACTCGCGTCCAGGCGTGTCGACCGGCCTGGAGTCTTCCAACCCAACAGCAGCCTCAGGATGCCCATTACCAACATCCCGCACACCCCACTTGTACTCTCTCTCCGAGCCGGAGCCGCAGACAGGCCCAACCCGGCCATCCTTCTCCGTCCTCTCCGGCAGCTCAGCATCCCCAGCGGCAAGCGCATGCCCGTTCATCTCCCGCTCGCTCTGATGCCCTTCCGGTGCGTAGCCGGCATCTTCCACCACCGCCTCCGTAGCAGGAGGGACAGAGAGGGGCGTACTGGGCTCTTGGAGCAGTCTGGTTTGCTCGTCCGCCTCGTCTGCCTCGTCCGCCTCTGGCTCGGGTACTTCTTGTTCCTCTCTCTCATGCGCATGTTCCCTCTCCTCCTCCTGCCCCTGCTGCCCCTGACCCTGCTGCAGTTGCCCAAGTAGCTGCCCATCTACCTCCTCCCCTCCCCTCCCCTCCTCCCACAGCCCAAACCCCCTCTCCCGTTCCAGGCCCATCCGCCTCCCAGTCTCCCTCTCCAGTTCCAGTACCAACCCGCTCACCGCCTGTTCAGCAGCGACGATCCTCCCCAGTGCTCCTGTGCCCATATGTACAGCTTGGGCCGCGCGCTTGTACGGTTTGCCTTCTGGTTGTGTGGGGTTGGCGTCGGCGTTGGAGGGGGAGGGGGAGGAGCAAGGCCCGTCTACTTCGTCCAGTACTTCTCTGAGGGCTAGCAAAAGCCTCTGCAGCACCTCCCCTTCCCCTCCCTCCGCCCTCTCCTTCCCCTTCCCCTTCCCCTTCCCCTTCCCCTGGGCAAGCTCCCTCCCAGCCCTCCCCACAGCCCTCCTAACCGCACCTACCCACCTCTCTTCCCTCCCTACCAATTTCAGCCTCAGCCCCACCTCCCGTCTTCGGCCCTCAGAATGCACCACCACGTCCTGGGTGACATCGTCTAGCGCTGAGCGGAGGGCGAGGACTTGCCGTTCGGACCGGGCGAGCGAAGTTTGGGATTGGGAGAGCTGAAGTTGCAGGGTTTGCACTGTACTTGAGTGGCGGGATTGGAGTGTGGAGATCGTACTGCGCAGGGAGTCGGTAGTGGATTGGGAGAAACGCCTAGAGCGGGTCGTGGGTCAGCGGTCAGGTTCGTGTGTAGCTAAGAAAGGGTAGACGCACATGTATCGTTCTACCAACCCGGCAGCAGCACGATCGTCCGCCTTTGCAGCTTCCCACTTGCCTTCCGCCTGTGCGGCCCTCTCCCTCCCCCTGTCCAGCTCTTCCTTCGTTTCTGCCAGCTCTTGCTCCTTAGCTTCCAGCTGGGAAAGCGCATCAGAGAGCCTGCGTTCCAGGGATGACGTATGGGATGAAGATTCGGACAGGAGCTTGAGGAGTGAACACCGGAGGTCTGAGTGGGTGTACTGGCCAGGGGAGGAGGAGAGAGAGTGGGAGGAGGAAGGGCCAGTGATGTCCCCCCCTGCAGAGACGGGGGTAGGAAGTGACGCAGCACGCCCCGCACGATCGACGACATCCCTTGCCAACCTCTCTAGCGCACGTCTCTCTTCCTTCACCCGGCGTTCCCTCTCCTCCAACCCCAGCACCGACTCCGACCTCTTAGGTCCACCCCCCCCCCCCCCCCCCCCCCCCCCCC
>NW_024467216.1:607211-611745 GCF_000292625.1 Dacryopinax primogenitus | reverse complement strand
CCTCCAACCCCAGCACCGACTCCGACCTCTTAGGTCCACCCCCCCCCCCGTTCCCTCTCCCTCACAAGCTTGTCCTCCAACTCCAACGCCCTCCTAACCCGTGCCTCCAACGCCCGCTCCACTTCCTCCACCCTCGCGCTCAGCCTCCTCACAACAAGCGTAAACTCCCTATCATGAACGTTCGTTTCCGCCGGTTTCTCACGCAAGAGGGCGAGCTCTTCCTGTAGCCGGAGGGTGAGTGCTGTGAGTTGTTTGTTCCTTTCTTTGGCGGAGGAGGCGGAGAGCGAGAGGTGCTGCAGGTGGATGGCGCTGTTGTGTGCTGCGGTCTGGTTGGGGGTGAGTGAAGTGTTATGGAGGAGGGAGGGGATGTACCTGATACTGCGTGAGAGCTGTACGCAGGGATTGGAGTTCGAGCGAGAGGGGATGGTCGCTTGGGAGTGGAGAGGGAGGGACTGGGGCCGGAGAAGGTGTGCGGAAGTCGAATGACGAGCGCATCCTTTTCCGTACGTTGCAAGGGCTATTAGAGTATCAATTGGAGTAATAGTAAGAATAAGAGTAATTGTAAGAGAAAGAGTGAGAGTAGGTGAAAGAAAGGACAAGAAGAGTAAGCAAATAAGAGTGAAATTGTATACTTTACTCGAATGAATACCTTTGCCCCGCCTTCGCCTCGCCGCTCTTCAATAGGACAAACCCTGAAAAGAAGCACACGTTGTCCGCGCATGCTTGGCGCGTTTGAT
Organism: Dacryopinax primogenitus; assembly: GCF_000292625.1. Classification (NCBI taxonomy): domain Eukaryota; kingdom Fungi; phylum Basidiomycota; class Dacrymycetes; order Dacrymycetales; family Dacrymycetaceae; genus Dacryopinax; species Dacryopinax primogenitus. The sequence goes on along the minus strand of NW_024467216.1, from coordinate 611,008 downwards.
GATGGACAAAGGGAGGGAAGGAAGATCCCGCGAGGGGCAGAATTTTGGATTGGGGATTGGGGATTGTGGCGACTGATGGAAGAGAGGAAGGGGAAGGAACGTGTCATCGTCTGATTAAAACATTATAATTGTAACATTATTCTATCATCTATAATGTCCCATATCATCCAAATCGCAAAACCTGCAATCCTACCGTACACCCCATGCCTCGAACCACTCGCAGTCAACTATGGCTAACGCAACACAAATACCAAAAGGAGGACCAACCCCCCCACGCACAGAAGGGCGCTAACCCCCGCCGCAGCCCTACACCTCCCTTTCCAAACCCTGCATCGCTCAGTCTCTTCCCCCCTGCCTCTCACCCCTGGCGAATTGGCAGTGGCAGTCTCAACATCCGGGGCGCGCACGTGCGGGGAAATGAGCGAACGCGAAACTGGGGGGAGGGAGGTGGAGGGGAGGGAGGGGAGAGAGGGGAGGGCCCCGACCCACCAAGCGGGAAAAAAGACAAACCCGATAAAAAACAGCCATTTCCTGATTCTTCCCTCCGAGTCTTCAAGTTCGTCTTGACCGTCCAGGGCCGTGACTGGCACGGTTTCACCGCTCCTCCCCGGGTTCTCGAGTTCCTTCCTCTCCGACTCCGGGCCCTGGGACACCTCTGGCGACACGCACTCCCCCACCGCTGCCGCCGCCGCGGCTGACGACGACGTACAAACCCGGCTATGGTCGATCTTCTCGAACTCGGGTCCTCTCGCCCCTAGCACCCAGCCTTTCGCCCTCTCCCTCTTGCTCCTGTTCTTGATCTTCGAGCTTCCCGATCTTCCCGCTCCCGCACTGTTCTTCATCAACCGCCTACTCCTCACCCTCTCCCCACCCAAGCTCATCCTATCAAGCTTCTCAGGCTTGAGAGAAAACAACGAGCCCGACCCAGACCTCCTCTTGCCATCAGTCCCAGTCACAGTCGCAGTCGCAGTCGCAGGAGCACGCCCAGCAGATGCAGACGCAGACGTAGCAGGTTCGAGGAGAACCACCACCGGCCGGGGGAGGATGACGTCTTTTAGGCTCACTCTGCGTGGGAGTCTTTCCCATCCGCGTTCGTGTTCGTGTTCGTATTCCAGTTCCAGTTCCTGGTCCAGTTCTTGCTGCTCTTCCGTAAGCCTGGGGAAGGCGAGCGAACCCATCTCACAGAAGCCCAGTTCTCGTCCTTGGAGCCCATTCCTCTCCCTCTTGCCCCGTCCCCGTCCCCGTCCTTCCAGCTGGGTATCCCACTCCCCCTCTTCAAGGATGGACGTTTCCCATAAACTGGGGGTAGAAGTGCTCCGTGTCCGTGATGACCAGCTCTTCCGGCTTTGTCCCTCTGGTCGTCCAGCCCGTCCCTCGGTCCAGGGCTGGGCAGGCGCAAGAGGCGCAGAAAGAGGCGCAGAAGCGCTCCTCCCTTTCCCTTTCCCTTTCCCCTTCCCCTTCCCTTCCCCATCCACTCCCACCGCCCCGTTCCCCTCCTCATACCGGGAATCGCTAGACCCGCGCCCATGCCCATGCCCATGCCCATGACCGGGACGGGAAGGGGCAAGCACAAGCCTAACAGTGGGCCTTCCCCCAAAAACTGCAGGGCCAGAAACAGCCCGCGCTTTTGCCTTCGGGGGGTGTAGAGTGAGCTGGCCTGCGGGTGTGATACCCCGGTGCACGGGGGGCGCGGGAGTGGGGGATACCCCGTCCGAGCCTGGATCGGAGGGGGGGTGTTCCGCAGGAGGAGCGTGGTGTGGGATAAGAGGCGTGAGAGGCGTGAGAGTGAGAGCGAGAGGCGTAAGAGGCGGGGGAGGTGGGGCAGGAGCTGGGGAGGGGAAAAGGAAGTCTGCCCATCTGGGGCGGGAGGGCGTATCCGGTGCCAAACGGGGTCTACCTTCTCCTTCTCCCTCTCCTTCTGCTTCTGCTTCTGCTTCTGCTTGTCCAGAATCAGACTCCCCGTGCCCGCGCTTGTGCCAATACGTCCCCCGCCTGTCCAGAGCAGTCCACTTTGGGGAAGACCTTCCCGCAGAGGCCGATGCGCGCGACTCGGGCTCCTTAGGTCTAGCTTTCGAACGGACCGATACGGCCAAAGAGCTCCTATCCATCCGGGAGAAGGACAGCTCCAGTATCTCCCTCGTGACTGCCTTCTCCCATCCTCCCCCTCCCTCCAACCCCAGCGCAGGCTCGCCCGACCCCTGCCCTCCTCCTCCCCCGGCACCGTCACTGGGAGTAGTAGATCCCTCTGGCTGGGGGAAGACCCCACTCGCGGCCCAGGCTGAGATCTCGGCCGAGCTGCGTCTTCCAGATCGGGAGAGGGTCGATCCCTGGGAGGTGGAGATGAAGGACGTTTCTGGGCAGAGGGGCTGCTCGTGATGGGGCTGCTTATGCCGCGGGCGGGGGCGGAAGCGGGATGAGCGCGGTGTAGAGCTTTTCTGGGGCGTGCGGAGTGTGTAGCTGTAGCTGCTTGGTGGAGGATTTGGCCCTGTGCGAGGGGGATTGGTAGGTTTCCTGGTCGAGCGGGGGATTTTGCTAGCCGAAGACGATTCGGGATGGGAAGGGGAATCAGGCGCCATCTGAGCAAGCGCACGTCCTTCCCTAGCCCGCACAGCTCTCATAGACCTAGGGAGGGAGATCGAGGGCGAGTGTGGCGAGTTCTCCTTCCCCCTTCTATGGGCACTGGCAGGTGAGAGACCAAGCCAGGAATAGAGGGTGTTGACGTCTAGTGATGGGAGGGAGTCTTGGGAGTGGGTGTGTGGGGAGGAAGGGAATGAGGGGAATGAGGGGGATGAGATTTCTGTGAGGCCTTCTGGGAGGGGGGAGGGGGAGCGGAGTGGGGAGGGTGAGGGCGAGGGGTTTGCCATGGAGTGTGTTGCAAGGGAGTGAATGGTTATGTAGTTGTATGGGAATGAATGAGTGAACGAACAACAGCAACAACAGCAACAGCAACGAGAGAAAATAACAAACGCCCTACCAGGGGTGAGAAGAGAGAAGAGAGAAAGTGTGTTAAGTAGTACAATGAGAGGCGCGTTTATGCGCGACATTATTCGCGACTTACATGACACCCGTAATATCCGCGTCAAAAATAAGTGCATCCTCAACAACCTTTGTCCGAACAACCGCCCGATGACGTACATTCCTACAAGTGGCATCCTCGGAGACACGGCTCCGAACAACACCCTCTGTGACTCTCATACCATCACCCACCTCGCCCACCTCAAACATGCTCGTCGTCGGTCTCACAGGAGGGATCGCAACAGGAAAATCAACAGTATCATCCCTCCTCTCAGCTCACCAAATTCCAGTAATCGACGCCGACCTCCTATCCCGGGAAGTAGTGGCCCCCCACTCCCCCGGCTTGGCGGCAATAACCCGTCTTTTCGGCCCCGGCGTCCTGCTACCCGATGGAGAGTTGGACAGGAAGAAACTCGCCGAAATCGTCTTCCAAAACCCGGGGAAGAGGAAAGAGTTGGAGAGGATTGTTCACCCCCGGGTGAGACGGGCGATGTTCATGCGTGTGCTGGGAGCTTGGGTCAGGGGGGAGAGGGTCGTCGTACTTGATATACCGTTGTTGATCGAGACGGGGTTGTATGCTTGGGTGGGGAGGGTGGTGGTCGTGTATACGTGCGTCTGGATCCTATTTTTCATTTCCCGCTTAGCGCTTTATTCTACTTCCTCATTCTACTTCGCACTTCTCCCACTTCCCTCGTACCCCAGTTCCTTCCCACTTCCCTCGTATCTTCCCACTTCCACCTACCCCCATCTCCCCCCCTCCTCTCCTCCCCACTCACCCCCCC